>NW_019212972.1:132648-160783 GCF_002532875.2 Varroa jacobsoni | reverse complement strand
ATAATTTTGGCTCGAAAAAATATATTGTAACAGCCAAGATAATAGATAATAAATAGCTGTTGATTACTACAATTGACGTATGAACGCCTTAGCCACTAGCCGATCCAAGTGCAAAGTGTAAATTTGCAAAATCAAGTTGAATATTTATGTCTTCTTTCGATGCATGCCGGTATGACAGAATTTGGATTATGTAGGCATCTTTGATATGATATAAGCAACAGACCTGTATCTCAGCCTGCTACGTATACGGTAAGCGCTTCTTAGTGGTCCACCATTCATCAAAATAGCAGCTAGTTACCCGTCCGTAAGTGCTACGGGGGTAGTTGTAGATATATCACTGCGGGCTTCATAATGTGTTCATCGTTCAGTGCCTATTTAGAATACAACCACTTTATAATAAAACTCATATAAAACATTGAACCCATCGAGCATTCTAGGCTATCCTGGCAGCAGCTCCAGCAGGTCTTTCTGACACATCACCTCAAGACTTTTCATTTTTGAAATTAGAGGTTGCTGTTTTTCTGACACAGGTAATTCAATTTATTACTGTTTATAAGAAAGACGAATTTATTGTTGTATATAAGGCGATTATTAACATGTTTTGATGGCCGCAATCTTTAGCGGGCTTCCCTAGAGCATTAGTTGTGAAGCTAAAGAAAAAGCTCTACGGTTGTCTTAAAGACACTTACCGAGAAACTAAAAACAATACATTAGACTTGCGACGAAATGACAAAGTTAAATAATGTAAAAAGTGTATTCACATCATATGGTAGTCTGAAATGTATTACTTCTAATGTTAGGGAAGAACGCGCCTCAACATGCTCCTGGCGTTCTAGTAAACGTTGAACATGGCCTATTTAGCAGCACAAATCACACACAATAGGTCGAATACACACTATAATATGGTTTCGTTTAGAAAGGTAGCTTTGTATGTTGAATAATTTGCTATGTCATCAACCCATAGCATTAGACGCTATTTTACATAAATACCCTGTCTATATGGACACTTTCATAATTCAGATAACAAACAGGCGACAAACATGTAAAAAGTAGACAAAATCCTCAGCTATCATGGGGTCCACGTTGAGTACAATGTAAAACACTATCTACCTTCTGAACAGCCTGTTCAGTGTAAACAACATTCCGTACTGAACTGATAAAAAATCGCGGCTTTAGCTGATACAACAATTTAAAATTTTGTCAAATTCTAAAAATTTGACTATAGAATTTAAAAGTTTGACATTTATAGAGGGAGGGTCGGCACCCTGAAAAGGCACAAATTTATGTAATTTAAAACAAATAATTATTTTCTCAAATTGATTAGTTTAATTTTTTTTAATTCAAATTGATATTTTAATTATTCAGTGCTTCTAATATACCTTACTACTAATTGAGATTATGACAACAATTTAAGTGATTAAGTCTCTATTAAAAAATTTCATATTCTTCTATGAAAAAGAGTATTAAGAGTTTAAAAGTCTTTATATTTATATATAATTCATAGAAATAGGAATTCATAGAAACTTGCCAAGTGTTTTTTCTTAACCACAAAGCGGTATTATCGTGTATATATATATATATATATACATATATATATATATATATATATATATTGTTTCAGCCAGTTACGTTGAACCTGCAACAGTACGCCTTTAGGCTAAGATGATAATTTTTTGCCATTATAAGAAACTTAATATCTATAACGTGTAGGCGCTCTGAAGTTTAGGCTAAACTACTATAAATTATAATTAATATATTTGAACGCGTGAGTTTGATTAATTCTCTTAAGCAGTATTTCTATCTTGACAAAATCCGTTTATTTGAGGCTTGGATTCTGTTACGTTAAAGTTAATCCCCAGGGTTCTGTACTTGCTCCATCGATTGTCACTGATCCTGGGTTGATGCTGCCGACTTCTGCGTAGCACTAAGCCAACGTATATGTAACCTCAGCGACCAAAGACTACTGCTTGGCTAAATTTGAGGTAACTGAATCTAGGGCCATCTAAACGTTTTCTGTAGTTCTCGAAGATTCCCTCGCAAGCAACCTATGCAGGCCTTAGCGTCCTTGCAAAGAAGTTAATCACTTGGAAGTGCAGGCTTGATCAGCTTCTATACCTAGAACACAACAGCCCGTGATCACCCTACCTGTTCTGAAGGACATACGTGAATTAGGTAACTAGAAACGGCATAGCCTTATTGAGGATCGCCAACGGTGGTACACCAATACGTGCGTTTTGGCCTGTGAAAGGTCGACGTGTTGAGGAAGTCACGTCAGCACGTGTCCTAGAACGGTTTGGTGAACGTGTTATTCCGTGTCGTGGAGGTGAGTACCAAGTTTATAATACGTTTTCGGTCGTCGCTATGATGGGGCCAGAGGTTAAATTTCCGCGTTTGAACGTCTGTAAAAACTTTTCAGAGAGAAATTGCACCTGAATGAAAAACAATGGATTCGGTCGCAGGTTTATTTCGATTACTCTCTTGTGGTATTAATGATGTGCTCTTTTGAGAACTACTGCCTTTGTTCCGGCCCAAAAGCCCCATCATATTCTTTAGCGGGAATGTTTATTTCCCACGTATGATTCATTTTGTATGACGAATTCAACGGTCCAATATGTAACAGGGATTTCCCTTAAGAGTTAGACAGGCGCTGGCCTCTACGGTTCCTTCAGCTTCATAAAATTCAGACAAAATATACTTTTGTATTATACTCAATATTGGGTCTTCATGAAGACACTAAATCTTCCACAATTATCGAGCAATAAGCACTGTCCCCATCAAAGTCACCAATCGTATGTGTTTAATTAAAAGGGATATCCTTTTTTATCTAATTTCCAAATGAAGACATTGAAGTGTTCTGTTTTACCCATCGAATACGCCTTATATTTCGTCTGCAATGTCGCAAAAATTCAATGGGCAAGCTTTTTGCTATATGTCACTTGCAGACTGTACCCTATCGTTGTAATTATTACCATCCAGTTACTCCTATGCTAACTGAATCGGGTTAAAAACATGTTGGTCATTGAAATAACATTTCCGTCTTATAGTACCTCTACGAGGTGATAATGACGATATATACGAGTAACAATGGCTTACGGAAATTTCATTTTTTTATTGATATGTTACCATGTCCATTAACCAAATCAATTTAGGATGGGTTATGCGGTTAAATTTACAAATACTGTCATGTATAGTTAGTTCATACAAATGGACGTAATTTGCAAGTATTTTATTAATTTGTATCACTCATTATAATAAATTTTGACGTTCAATGTAAAAACAGGATTGCTGAAAACATTGTTTTATAGCAAGTCATGCCTCTATATTGAGAGTGAACGCCTGCGACGGGTATCATGTTAGTGTTTGACGCTAGGCACACATAGAAAGGTCATGTTGCTTGGGAACTATAAACAGAGAGGTTAGTTAAACGTATCAAAGTTTATCTTTGGTTACCGTAAAAATTGATATTCATTTACGTTTATTGTTATTGTTACGCTCGAATCGGAGTTTTCATCTGAGCTTGGAAGCTTTTTGGCCCTATTTTCTTTTCCGTCATTCTTAGTCACTATATGAGCAAACTTAGAAGTTTCACATACTGTTGCCTAGCAAATCTTGGCGTACAACGCGCAACTGCGGCACTGTCTTCTGCGATAAAGCTTGCGATTGACAGCTCGCATTTTACTGCAATTGACAGAAGAGAAGTTTTATCCGCAATGGCTTACTTTAAATTTCTCATCGAGAGTTTTGTTTGTTCAAGTCTGCGCGTGAACAAAAACACAGATTGGTTATTAGCGTTATATAAACGAGCGCATCATTCATTTCTCTGCCTGCTTCATATGCACATAAAATTGTTATTTAGAGCCTGACATCGTTGGTGCCTTTACTACGTGCTACACCATAGGGGAAAGTAATATACTGAAAATGTATTTTACCTGTTAGCATGAAACTTATTCGGTGAAAATTATCCGACCCAGCCCCACTCAACTTTGCCGCCGTAAACAGAGGAACGTCATTTAGGTCTAGCGATGCTTGAATTCGACTTTAATGTGAGTGGAGGGCTAGTTCTACGAGATAAGCTCCTGCCCATAATCTCAAGTCTAGTAAATGTTTGTTCCTACGGAACAGAATGAACTTTCCAACGTTTTTAATAGGCTTTGCCGTTGACTTTTGCTCTATTGAAGATTTCAAATGCTTCGGACCGTCAACGCAAATAACTGCATACAGACTGATCCGACCTACGCGTATTTAGAATAGAATAGAGCTCTCTCTTCTCTCACTGATGTTACAGTTGAAGGTAGAGAAAATCATAGTTATAACTTCAGTTTTTTTCGAATGAAACGGATGCTGGATCTTGGTACAAGCTAAAACAATGCCGGTTCCCGTGTCAAAGCCACTCGCAGTTAAGAGTGCGAATGAAGCTAGTGCGAAATCTCTCTGACACCTAAGCTAGGTGCGTGAACAGAAAGAGCTTCGGTCGAACTGAAGATCATGGCCTTCGGGAGTTCAGCCACATCTACACTGGCCGCTACAGGATCAGAAGGCTTATAATCTAATATGAATAATATAATATTCTAATAAATATATAATAATAATAAAGATGATGATAATTTGTGAGATAGACGATAAGGTAATTAAGTAGTGTATGCATAGAATTCCGACTTCCATTCCTTTTTGTGTTGTTTTATTAAAATGGCAAGCCCAATTCATGATAACATAAAAATTATACCTAAACAACCACCAGATATTTAAAATGCAACATGTCCACATGTGTGATATCTCTAGCGAGTCTGGTTAAACTAGTTCCTATATCTTATCTTTCTCGAGCTGGGCCGTTGCTATTCAATTAATTATAAAAATGATTTTGAAGTGCGGCTCTTTGTACGACTAGCAACCCGGTAATAGGGATAACGTCTGCCATTACAAAAAGCACTTCGCCGGCACTTATCTTGAATAAACACTAGACGTTTGGTAAATAATTCGTTTGAACCTTGATGGATTGAAGCTCCCAATCTGTTCATCGTTAGACACAAATAATAAAAAATACGATGATACATTGCTTCTAACCGAACTGCTCAATGCTACAGATGTACCAGACGCAAAAGGTCTAATCAAACAAAACTACAAGGGATCAAGGTCGATTTTAGCAGGAGAAGTTTATGGGCGTTGCAGGAGAAACAACAATACTTGTGCCACAGACTCGGGAAAGCATCGATTTTGAATGCAGTTTAATTTCCGGAATATCATATTTTAGCTACGCTGCTCCTTTACCAGCTCATATTAGCCTTCCCATACATCCAAGTCAAGTGCAAAAGAATCTTTAATAGCCCTTCTCGCGTAGTTTGATAAGCTGGCATTATGGGACCAAAAGTAACAGGATAAAGGACATTGTGAGAAGCACCGTCGGCAGCAGTAACAGAAAACACCTTTTGCATTTTTCCTTCTTCGAAAACGAACGAGGGAGGCGTCATTGAACCGATTCCTTGTTAATTCATTGGTTCGGACATGTCGGCTGGCATGTCGACGGCCACTACCGTCGACCGACCTGTCCGAGGCCCATGCGTTTATTTAACGTTGCGTATGTCGCTATAAAATCTAAAGAGGGGCAGAAACGATAAAAATAAAGACGAAGAGCCAGGAATTTACGCTCGAAAAAACCTAGGTTTCTTTCTCTACTACTACGATACTCTGGGTTCGATGAGCGTTTGTACCCTACCTCTATCGCGCTATGGCATCGCCGAGGAAGGAATTGGCTCATGTAATAGCAAAACCGCGCAGTTGCCCAATCTGTTTGCTAATGATCTTCATCTTGTTCGCCTTCCCGCGTACAGGCAAGGTGTACAGAAAGTATGCGTTTACTTGGCTCTTTCTTAGCTTGCCTGGGAAGCTAGCGTAAGAATCTGCTCTCTAAACTAGATTAAGACCTCAGCGTTTCTCAGTTACTACGACTATTACATATAGTCGCGGGTGAGGAGGCACGCCGATACTGGTTTATTAGCTGAACAGAAACAAACACTATGTATGCTTTTCTATTTATAGGCACACGTTTGTGTAGTCTTTCTCTGTCCACGATGGCGTTGTATCGGGACAGGATCTCGTACATTGTTTCGTTGTTGCCTTTATGAGAGAAGAAGTCGATTTGTCGTCTTAATGTACATATGTCTGCAAGATCCAATCCCTAACTGCCGCTCCAGCTAATGCTACTGTCATCGTCCCTATACGCCGTAATTCTAATGTGATTGTATCCAGCGGCAGTAGCTAGCAAGCGAACGAAAAGCTTAAACAAAATATGCCCGAACGAGTAAGAAGCGAACTTTGCTTGCTGTCTAACTGGCAGCGCAGCGGTGGTGACTGCCGCCACTGTGGTGGCAGCCCGCTCACTTCTGCTTCTGCTCAAGGGAAAAACGAAGCCAGCACACAGAAGTAGCGATAGCGTCATCTGCAGCAACAAGCGAAGAAGAGAGGATAGCAGAAGGGGAGAGCCGACGTCGTTTCTGCTAACGCCGCTCGCGCAAGAGACTCAGCATCGTTAGAAGCCGTAGCAGCGGCATCAACAACGACTGTATCGGCGCCACGCCGTCGACTGAACCAGTGGCGGCAGCATCGGCGGTAACAACGGACATCGTGTGCTGAGCTGTTGGCTGAACCTCAGGACCGAGCTGGCCAATCGTGTTGGTTCTGCCCTACGGGCTTCTTATATGTCCTAGAACTGTCGCTGGCAGAAGTAGCATAAGCAAGCAACAGATGAAAAGACCTAAGCACTGCACGAAAACAGCCTCCAGACGCTGTACTAACCGGTTCGAGAAAGCTGCGAGCTACGCAAGCCATGTGCTGATCCGGGTTCATTCGCAGTGCTGTCGGCGCATGATAAAGGTGCACGAGACCCACAAAGATAAAACAAAGCTAGATATCCCAAATAAGTGAAAGAAAGTTACTAAGTGTTGGATAGGGGAATATAGGATTTCCCTCGGAACAACACTTAATTAATGTTGAATCGTGCAATTGCTATAGTACACAGTAGGACTTAATCTAGATCACACGACGGTTAATGGGAACACAGCTGATGTGATTTTTAGCAGCGATCTTTCGGTAGACAATATTCCACGTTTATACTGTGCTAATGCAAAACATGGATTACTGTTTGTCAGCCAGATGCCCAGTGGATTAGTGAAGTGCGCCAGTGAGATACGCATTATGCGTTCGGCCATACTTTCTTGAAAGCGTCTGTGTATTTATGTGACACTGGATACTATGAGCTGAAGTCAATAGACCAAATGGAACCGTACGATGCTACTAGACTGGGCTTGAGGCGACAACCCAAGCCAGGAAGATAAAGCAAACAGGCGAACGAGTAAGAGGCTTTTCAGAGATTCACCATCGTATCGCTTCACGGAGGAATAACATTAAGTAATACGCAGCTAAGTTCCGCGGCTTAACTTAAGTGTTCTCTGATTCTATGAACAACTGTTTGACAAACATGTCCATAGTTTAAAATTTTTTTTGTGTTTGCAAGTAATGAGTATTTGCAAATCTCTAATGCCGACAGTCAAGCACAACATTCTAACGGTCAGTCGACGCCGAGATACTTACTTCAGCGGTCTTAACTTATTTTGAATACGATCGATATCTGTTCACTTCTCAACGGTTAATTCAACACGATACCCAGTATAATTCGATTGGACAAGAAGAATCACGCTGCTTCTTTCAGCCGCGAAGTCCTTCCATCTTCGATCTAGCGTTTGAGCACCCAACGTGTTCTGTTTCAGTCTACAAAGAAGAAACAACAGTAGCACCATCAACGATCCCGAGCGGGTTCCTGCCTGTTTTAACAACGGACCAATAGATCTACCATTAGTTTCTTCGAAAATCATCGAAGTAGACGACGACGACCGCTACGGGACACACGGAAACACAACTTCAGTTGCTTCTGTTGTTGCTCAGTTTCGTTGTCAGTTCAGTGCTCGCTTTCGCTAGTTTTTTCGACATTCTTGAGCAGTGGTTAACGCATGCATCCACAAAGTAAGCCCCACAAGCTAAACGAGGCCGATAGTCGGGCAAACAAAGAGGCAACGTATATTACGGATAACTATTGAAGTGTATGTAGTAGGAGCAATGAAATCATTATTTGTACGGAAAGTGGCGGTAACGGATCGCACAGCCGATTCAGCAATAATCAATCGCTGCTTAAAAGGCGTGATCTCTGAATACCTTAGGCATAAGAACGGCACGTCGCAATGCAGGATTGGATGAGTTAGGATTGAGAAAACTAAAACCAACCAGAATTCAGCTTCCAGACAAAAGTCAATTTTAAGCAGTCTACTGATTACTGCCAGTAGAGACTGCCTAGCGTTTCTTTGCGCCAGGGTTTCCCATCCATCGCACCACGTTACACAGACATTGTCTATAATTGTTCGTTACGACCGTAGTGTCACATCGCTGATCGTCATCACTGTTTCCTCTAGTAGACGGAGTGGTCTGTTGCATGCCCACTGGCCTGGTTGCCCCTCTTACTAGCCACTACCGCCGCCGCCGCCGCCGCCGCCTCGACTCAAGCTAGCACTGCCTCTCGGAGGAAGGGTCACCAGCTACAGATAGGGAGGGCCGGCGCTGAGCATGCTTAGTGATCAACCTTCTCCACAGCAGTACCCACCCGGCAACAGCTAGAGACTACCAACCATAGAAATACGCATTGCGCTTCGTATAGGATGCCACAGTATGATGACGAAGTGATGGCCTGACTGCCTACTGGTTTGTTGCTTAGTTTACTGAAGCTCATTCGGTGGAGAGTCGAATCATCAAACATCATCGTGATCATCATCATCATTGCTGCTTGCATACAAACTATAACCACGAATGGCAGAATCCACACTCTCGCTGGTAGGGCGCCACCATCATTGAGCTGTGTGTATGGATGTCTATTGAGAGCAAATCGTATGAAGGGACCTACTGAGAGCACGACTGACGCCTGCTCAACGCGAATACCGAAAGCCGTCATCACGGCGATATTAGTAAGCAGCCTGCGTCACTATTCAATCAGTGGCCCAAAATATATGAGAGTGGTCGAGACCAGCGTATTTCTACCTAAGATAACGCCTGTCATCGTACCGTGACCCTAGTTCTTACCAAGATCTTTCTGTCTTATCTGCCTGTCTCTTCCTATTGCAATATACTCGTACGCTGTGTGGCGTTCCGCCGCGCGCAGTCCGCGAGTTCGGTGCAGCGAGTGGCGGGTGGGAGACAAATTTCGCGCCGGACCAACTAAATTTACATTCAGTAATGATAGAAATGTGACTAGCCGCATCTGAACCGAGAGTCACGTGCCTCGAAGCGCCTGTGTCGTTGAGAAGTGTGCTGCGCCACACCGAAGGGCAGTAACAAAAAGTAGTGACAACAAGCACCATCAGGACTGATGAAAAGTGGCTATCGCCTTGTTCAGGGAGTCGCTTGAAGCAGAGCCGTTGAAATAAGCAGACGCTACTGATCGGTCGATTTATCTGTACAGACGCATTGTTTGGATCCGTCTGTTAACAGTTCCTCTATCCGACCGTCGCCGTCTTCGCCTCATTGATTAGATCAACAGGATCGCTGGCACTGGCCAGTTAGAGAACGTCGAAACGGCTAACTCTGACTAGAGCGACTTCTGACAACTTGTGCCGCCACCGTAGCAGAAAAAAATGTATACGCTTAACGTGAATTCGGATGATTATCGTAGGCTCGGAATATAATTTATTAGTTGATGATCGAGTACAGTTATAATTGCCCGTCATCACCACTGGAAAGGACTTTGGTGTATTTGCATAAGAAACGTACTGAATTGGAGATAAAAAAAAAAAGAAGTTGCGTGCTGTTGTTGCTATTAAGGGGAAGTGGCAACCGTAAGGATATTTGAGAGTGGATAGTTATCGGTATAAAGGTACACTTTAAATACAAGTGCTGAAAAATAACTATCTGGTGTGTTTCTTTGCGACCATTCGACTCGAACAGAATATTTGATAAGAACGCAAATGTCGGACAACAACTGTAATCATGTTCTGAATGAGGTAGTTTGAATGAAGCTTGATTTTCGACTGCCTAAGAAGTTAAACCAGGCTGATCAACCTGTCAGATACTGATAATTGCGATTTCTACGTCCTTAATTCGCCTTAAGGACGCCTTGACTTTAAATAAGCGTACGGGTGCCAGCTATTTGACCAACGTCGTTACCATTAGCAAAAGGAATCACAGTTCTTTAGGAATCACTATCTAACCGATCGCAACGTCTCGGCACTCACAGACGGCATTGCTAAACTCCGCTGTTACGGAGCCTGCAAGAACGGAAGTAACAACAATTCGCGAGTCGTTTGTCATCCGCTCGCTGCCGAAAGTTACGCTAAGCTTTTGTTGCCGTGGTTGTTATCAGCCGCGCGAACCTCGTCGACGCCCAAATTTCTGCTTAGGTCTAGGCACAGCCTAAAAGCAATAGCTGTTGTAATACGAGGGAGAGACGTTAAAGAGGAGTGGCGCCAGTCACGGGCATACAATCTAGTTGTTGTTATTCTGCGCCATACACGTGTCGGTCGCTGCTCGCAGATGCTGCTTACGACGAACGAAGACGTTTTGCCGCAGCTGCCCCTGCTGCCGTCGTCGGGCCTTGGACACTGCATGCTGACATCCTTGCCAAAGCTGAGCACACTCAGCTCGTTGCATTCGCTAGGTACGTTCGGCATGCTGAGTGTGATCTTTGGACGTGGCGGCCGAAGCAAGTCGGTAGCGATCAGCGAGGCTGACCCTACCTATAAGTGCGTGTATCTCGGTAATGTAATCACGCCTTGGGCGAAGAATATTGACGCGGCTGCCGCCACGCTCTGGAACAATCATGTCCGGCGCCAGCATACGCAGGGTAGCAATGTGACACAAATGAAAGTCAGCCTTACCCGGCAGGGTGTCAAGGCATGGACCTCTCAGCATGGACTCACCGAATATTGGGCGTCGAGGATCACCCACTGCTCGGCCGCACCTCAAGACAACTACCCGCACATGTTCTGCTGGGTCTATCGTCACGAGAGTGGACAGCGGGCGTTCAAGCAAGAGCTCCGGTGTCATGCAGTTTTGTGTTCGAAGGCTGGCCAGATGGAGACGCAGCTCCGGCAACGTTTGCATGACGCGCTTCAGGAGTTCCGGCGTGAAAAGATGGCCGCTCAGCGTGCTCGCCTCTCGACCGGCCAGGCGAACGTACGACGTCAAATGTTGTCGACAGGTTCGTCGAACTATCGCCGTCCTCGTATCCTCAAATTGGACTCGATCGAAGAGGCGTTCGAAGAACCGATGATTGAATGCTGTACCGATATCAGTCAACTGCACTCGTTAACGTTAACGAGCTCGAGTAGCACGAATGGCGGAGGAACCCTTGTACTCGACGATCTAGACGATATCCAAGAGCGTGATGACGATCTTCAGCAGTTGCAGCAAGCTGATAATGTTTCCCAGGAAAGTGGGTACGCATCAGTAAGCATGTGATAGCACTATTTCCTTCTACAGAACCTACGGATAAAAAACTAAATCGAAATCAACAATTGTAAATTACAGGAAAAAAAAATTAAAAGGAGAAGTAATCTTCAGCAGTAGTGTACAGAGATACCGGCAGTAGGCACATCCACGTGTGCGCTTATGGCACACGTGTACACGATTGTGCAGAATTATTCCACAATGATTGTACATTCTAAGTCGTTTCAAATACGTCGTCACCCCGGCGAGTAACTGGTCGAATAAAGTAATGCCAATGAGAAAATGCAGATAGTCGAGAAAGCCCATGTAGTAAAAATGTTATAGTACGTACCTGTTGAATACGATACTCTAATTAGTTGTGCCGACATGTTAAACATACGAACAAAGAACCGGTAAGAAACACTGACACATTTTAAAGCAGAGCAACATGGCTCTTTTTTAAACAGGGCTATAACTGCCACCCGAGGAGAAGAGGCCGTCCTTGAAAAAACAGGACAGCTGGTTTTACACACATTGAACTCACAGACGAACAGTGTTTTCGGAAAAGCTGGCATCTACTTCTTTTTCTTTGTGTTGTTTGCAAAGGAAGTGAGGTAGGCGCAGCGCTGGGTAGACTGTCAATTATCGACGAGATGTATATGGTCCTACTTTATTGCATACTAACACTAATGTAAGCGATCCAGATATGCTGTTGGAACATATAATAGGGCGACTATTGTCAGGTACGAATTGAAGATGTACAGGCGAAACGTAAGAGAACCATCCAGTTACGCAGAGCCGTCTGTCGCGCCAGATCTCATATATATATATATATTTAGTAAAATGTATCATTAATGTAATATTAATAATGTCTGCATGAATAGATTGTAAGCGATCTAGGCATAGTCAACAACGGTGGGCACAATGGTAAATAGAGCTCTTAGAAGACGCATGCCTTCCTATCAACTGAACGACCATGTTATATCTATCTGCAACGGCCAATAAGAATTTAGAAATACCTGGCAGCCTGGCGCGAAATTATTAAGCGCAACAGTTTGACATTTTTGCAATCTTCTCGAAGAAAAATGGTTAGATCTTGTGACAGTGTTCATCTGCTGCTGTTTTCGCGACTGTTCATCATAAATCAGGAGCTATCTAACTGTATATATTGCGCTTGGCGACAAAGGGAACCACGAAAATAGGACTTACGTGAGAGAAATGATTCTTAACGATCTGACGTGAACGGATGTCAGCTCGACGTTGACGAATTTCACAGATTTTGTGCAGTATAAACATTGTACAATAGAATTTTGTTAAAATGATAATAACAACAACAATAATAATAATGGAAGGTCATGAAAAAGAGAAATCATAAAATCCTATGTATTTATTTCTTCTACGCGTTCTTCAACACTATCCAGTTAGTGATTCTAACTGGTACCCGACGTTCCATTACGTTTCACGCCGTGAACATATGTAATAGACAATTAACTATCTAGCTAGCTAGCTAGTTACCGAAGAAACGCCATCACATAGCTACGCTCGTCATTAGATAAATAAACAGGTACGTGGATAGTATTGTCAGGGAATGCTTATGCAATGGTGGTCATTGCGTCCATTCCCGTGTACACAGACCGCCCAGTATCAAGCATCGTCACTTTCGTTCAAATCATGATGGACACTTCTAATCAAGCGACAACGAAACGGCAAGCACGAGGTGACAACGTAAAAAATTTGCGCACAAGTCGAGAAATCGACAAACAGATTCCTTAACTATAACCCAGTATTCACCGCCTCGTCGGCTGGGGAAAAGGACGAATATATATATATATAGAAAAGGACGCTGCCGCCAATGACAAACGGCCATCATGGGTCACCTGTAAGAATATCGATACCGTAACACTGAAAGGGTCGAAATTGGAAGAACGCTAATGCAATGCCATAAAGGGTTTGTTACCCTACGATTCTAACTACTATCGAAAAAGGCCAGGCAGAACGCCTGCTGGGCGACCGCGTGTGGTCCTTATAGAATCGATTGATCCATTGTTAGTCACTGGCTCCTATTTGTGCCGCAAAGATGCCAGCGGTAGCGAAATCAGCGGTCGAAATCGGTTATAGGTTGGTAAGCCGTTAGACTATGTGACAGCGTTTGAATGTACTGGTTAAGTAACTAACTTATATAGGTTGACGCGGTAGACAATCAAATACGACTGAAGCAATTACCATTTCCTAATGATACATCAAAGGTATGCTGCTTCGGGATTTCGAATCTGTCGTATAGTTTTTTTTTTGGACATGTTGTTGCACGATTGTTACGTCCTCGAACGAATAGGACTGGTACATTTTTTCGTGTTTTGCATCGGGCGTTCAGGCTGCTAGGCATCACTTTAGACGGGTGACCCCTTTTAGGACGAAACGAAGTATACCTTCGCCGAGCTCCAAACCCATACTACTACTACTATGCGTTTGTAAGTTTAGCAAATTCGTTATCCGCTACGCTATCAAGCGAACCTAATGACGAAGAAACAACCGGAACAGGTTTTTGTCAAGCGGATAGAGCACAGGAAAACGGCTTCTGTATATCTCCCTTCTATGCTTTTGTGAGCTTTCCTTTCAGTACTACGTAGCGAAGCTGGGGGTTTTACCAGACGAGTGAAAATTGCTGACATAGATGACTGCTGGTACTGCTGCCGTCCGTAAGGAGCTAATAATCGCTCTTAGTAATTTATTTATTCGCCCTATACTTAATTTAGTTGAAGCTCCTGTTTTTTTTCTGAAACGACAAGCCAACTGCCGTAATCTAGTTTTCCAGTAGATTTCTCCACAATCGACAGTCGGCCAAAAGTCACGATATCGTGATGTACCTAATTTAGTCGCTTATATTATAAACGGGTGCGTACCAGATTTGGTCATCTCATTTTCTCAGCCATATTTTCTAGCTATATGAAGCCATCTGTGTGATACTATAGTTATCAAGCGATAGAGCACTCGCAATAGCAGGCCAGAACAAAACCCACTGTAGCAAAACCATCCATAATTTGATCAACGTTATATAGTTCAGTACGAGATAGACTAACAGCTTGGGTTATGTTGTTGTTTCTATTGATATTTTGGTTCTTGTTGTAATTGAGTGAATCTTTTCGTTGTGTCAGTGGTTCTCTGGCTTGTTGGCCAGTAGCGACTGCGTCCATTGGCGCCGTTGCCGTCGCCGCTATCGTCGTCCACGGATATCCAGCAGCTTCCTTGTGGCTCACTAACCGACTTCAGGTTCTGTTATGTTTTTTTTTCTGTACACTGATCAGTGGGCCGGCCGCCGTGGCTGCTATTGCCGCCAGAGAAATGATGATGATCGGTTTGTTGTTAACTTGTTTGTTGCTACAATTAAGCCGGCTGTTTCCTCGCTACGCAGTCGGCTCTACCGACAGATACCTAATCAGCATCGTTCGGCTTATAGGCCGAACTGCATTTGCCTCTGGCCGCATTCGCCGTCGATGTAGCTGTCGCCGGTTGGTAGAATCGGCCACAACAACAGTAGCATAACCAGTCCGTTCCGCCGACGAAGCGACGGACAGACAGTTACTTACCGTTTATTGTGGGCGTATTTCGAACGTCCTACAGCCAGTCAACAGGCCGACGGCAACCGTCGGCGTAGGCACTGGTCAGTTGTGTATTTACTGTTTCGTTTGTGTTGAGCTTGGTTCGTATCGAAAGGCCAGCGCTGAGCTTTCGGCGCGCGCGATTCAGAACAGGGTAAGGCTATGCTTGGACGATCTATAGGCCACAGATGATCAGTGGCAACAAAAGCAATCGAATACTGCTCGAGATGAAAGCTGGTCCAAAATGCTGTCGGTCGGCCGCCTGGTGCTGAAGTGCTGATGAGATGCCATTTGCCGATCGGGCCTGACAGGTACGTAATACCGTGGATTCACCAATGACGATGCTGTGATTGACGGAGGAAAAGCGAATGAAAAAGAGTGCACGCTGACGATGCTCTTAAACAACGCTTCGTATTTACAGAGTAACAGTGTTACTAACAGTGGAACCGACCCCGCTTTCATAGATCGTCATTGACACGGTTATAGATAGACCATAGACGGTTTGTTCATGAAGATCAGCTGTGTAACACTGACAACTTTCGCCAGTAACAGAACAAAACAGACATCGGCTGGCAGCAGAGAAATGCAGAAGCATTTGGTCTTTTCGTAGAAAGGACATGTTGGTAAGGCTAATAATGATGGTGATGATGCCGCTCTTGACAAAAACTGGCCACAGAAAATTCTTCATCACGCCACTATCTGAGAGAAGCGCTGCCGCGTGGCTCGCTCAGCGGGTTGATTGTTGGCAGACAATTGTTTCTTCTACGTTAGCGATACGCATCTTACATGGGATGATTTGACGCCCAGTTGTTTCTAACATTATCATTTAGTAATATGAGTTTTTTGCACTGATATGATTTATTTACAATCTAATCTAAACGAAAGTTATTATTCTGATCATCACCAAGTTTAATATGATGAAAATCATGTAAAATCTCTATTTGCTCCTATGCGTGAGGATGCGTTAAATAAATTCGAGAGCTTTTCCCGCAGGCCATAATCCGTACTATTACGAAATACGCAAAAAGAAGCATTTCAGCATGCTCCCATTCGGTCTCTGCTCGTTTGAATCATCGTCCGCATATCATATCCGATATCGTCAGCAACATCACAATGCTCCGTTTTTAGAATACTACAAAAAAAAAAATGGAACGTTCGTATCAAAAAAGTAAAACGCTAGTGGCTCAACACTGCTATACGTGGAAGTTCCAGGAGCATCAAGTGAAGACCTAGCTCAGGCTCAATCCGATGGGCCTCAAATTCGAACCCCATGCCGCGTCGCTTTTCCTACTGCGTTTTCATGGTGACGCGTCACTTTTTCTAGGTTACATATCCATCATCCACTTTTCCTGTAATTCGTTTGTAATTTCTATTCTATTATCACATTGTTGTTTTGCACATTTACACACTGCACAACATTACTGTCCCCTACATGTGCTCAACATCTGAGTGGATACGTACATGAAGGACGTGGTCGCTCGGACATACAGGACAATCTGCCCACAGGCGGTCAGGAGACTTGACCCGCATGAACGTGTAACCACCAACAGCAGCAGCCCCGCGTTATGAGCCATTGACACGCGAACGAAGGGTATCACACGCCGCAATAGTAACGCCAAAAGTGTCCGACCAGATAGCGTAAACTCTGAAAAAACCCAAGACGCGCATAGCACTAAACTAAGACCGCATAGAGCCGTCTAGCTAGGAATGTGTTCGTAGCATTGGCCTATGAAGGAAAAGATGGAGAGACCGGGTGAGCGAGCGTCTAATTCTGCGCTATATTCGGTTTCAGTTAGGACATATTCTATGCCGTTAATTTATAGGCGTGTATTTATTTATACGTATAGGCATTTTCTGATATAGAGATATCTCTGACAAACGTGTTTCAAGTGTTCAATGTCTACAAGCAAGCATTTCTACCAAGGCTTCAATTCGAGACTTAAACTATTCAAAAATTGTTTTTAAAACTTTCACTTCAATTATTATTAATTATTTACTATATATATTATTAATTATTTAATTATTATTATTAATACTAGCACTAAATGACGCGATACTGCAGCTGTAAGGTTCCCACTACAAACAGGCCGCGTACAATTGATCAAGTCCGAGCCTGCTAAATATATAAATATTGCTTTTAGAAAGAGACCAAATGATCAGAGGGTCAGTTTTGAACATAGCTGTTCTTTGAATTAGATCTCTTCCTTTCTTGACAAAGAACACAGTTTTCTGTGACTTCGTTATACTTTATAAAGTATTTAAATCAACCTAATTTTTTTTAGGTTTTTTAATCGTTTCACAACCAGAAAAGAGGCGCAGCAATCTTGTAAATTATTGTTATAAAAGTAGGTTATATAGCATGGTCCATGACCATGTATACCACGTTTAACCTCACCTAAAATTGAACACCCTTATGGTAGTGGCCAAAAGTGGCCAAACGGGCCATCATTTCTCCAGTCAACTTTTACATTAGTAATGAAAGCTTCATGCTGAAAAATAAAAGGCAACTGGATGGTTTATGCCTAAAATTACGTCGAAGAGTAGACCTATGGAAAAATCTCCTGACTTTTGCCCTTTCAAATGGTATTTTTGATGAAGCTGCTGACTTTTGTGGTATCAGGGACCTGCCTAAGGTCCTTATGAGCCATGCGACATATATGCTTACGACACACAACCTTTTAATTACGAATCTTGCAACCGGTAACATTGGATGTGCATTTGTACCCTTTAGTAATAAGTTTTTAGCTGAACTTTAATGAGTGTTTTTTCCTTGTGAAGCTTACGCGTTGATTTATTGGGGTTTTTCCCGAGGAGGCCTCCTAGAGACTGGCAACAGCGTAAGTCGTCGATGTAAGGTACCGTTTGAGTTCGTTCCAAGCTTAAAGTCGGAAGTACAGCGCTTCCGTAGTGAAAACATTAGATAGTAGCATATCTTGCTCAAACCTCTCTTCCTTTACGATGACTTTGTGGTTTTGTTCCCTAAAGATCTGGCTTATTCGAGTACCAGAAACAACCCACTACAATAAAAAGTTCGTTCAAGAGCTGTTTCAGTTCCTCTTGGGCACTTTGTGGTACTGACACTATAAATGCTAGCCACCCAGTCTTGACGTAGCTCCTTTAGCTATTATTTCGATTTCAGGAATCAGGAGAAATCATTTATCTTTTTTGTACGTTCACAAGTCTAGGCTGTCAGCCCACCTTGTTGAAGTTGTCAAAATAGCCAGTCGATGCTACACCGTTCAAGTTTCGTCTACGAGTAGAAAAAGAAAAACGAAAAAAAAAGTACAAGTGTATATGGAAAGTCAATTTGTTTATTTTGTTATCGTTTACCGCGCTATCCGCAGCGCTGTCAACCCACTTACAACTTGCCGTTCAGACAAAACCGCGGCGCCGTACATCTCGGCCGTCTCGCAAGGGTTCCTTTTAATCTAGAAGACAAACATACACTGCGCAGAAAAACAGAGGCAGCGAGAAACACAAACACACACATATACGCACAAACGTTGCACCTTGAGGCGTTGCTAATGGCCTTAATACAGCGACGAGAATGGGCCATTGCTATGGTTTATATAAATTGTGTAGCCCAGTCATAATGTACGGAAAAAAAAGGATGTTGAGAAGCAAAGCCGGATCGAATCGCGTACTCGCGCGTTTGCAAATACGTTAACGATGACGAGAGCAACAACAATGAGCCGTTAAATATACAGTAACAGGGTACATTCTCTGACCATTCTGCCATCATAATCTTTGCTGTAATGAAATTTCGCAGTAATTATGTCGGGAAATAAAATTAAGTACGCTGTGCAGTGCGCGGATTGAAAGACTTGTCCATAATCCGATTAAGAAGAAGAGAACAGAGGTGCAGTCGACGAGGACTACTAACCAGGACCGCTTCTATGCTGCACGTACTTGTCCTCACGTCCCTAGTAAAGGCTCGTTTGATTGCATGCGTCTAGGCGGTAAAAAGGCGAAGAAAGCTAAACAGCTAGTGGAACCCTGGTATTGGTAGGAATTTTCCCGGGCTAGCTATCGTCCTGGTCAGCTTTTGCTGTTGAACAAAAGCCACAGCCAGCCGCGAGATGAGTCACTACCTAATACATGCTAGATGCTTTTTCTGCTACTGACATCGATCAAGTTCGTAACGGTTCTTGGTGTGCCTCTAATGAGCCCGAGTCGCTCGAGTTCGTCGCGTTGATCGTGACGTAATTCGTTCGTAGGAATAGTTCAGTCGGTGCCTTGAAGCCATATGCTACCGCTAGGAATTGTTGGCTGTTGACTGAGGCTTCATCATTTTCCGGCAAAGGTGTCTGCAAGCCACTCGAAGCCGCTGAACTCGAACGAATAGTCGAAATCTTGTTTTATAACAATGATCGTTGCAGTAAGACTGGGTCGAGCGGTAACGCCGCAGCAACGAAATTCAAACGTGAGCAGGAAAAACTCATGTCTGATTAATAATCTAATTCTATCGTATCGTTTCAAGTTCTATTTTTAACCACGTTAGCCACCATCTCCCCTTTTCGTTTTCTCCTGATTGAAATTAAGTCACGTTAAATAGAGACGGTAACAGGTCTGCTTGCCATTTCTACAGCCGGGACAGCGCATGCGTGAACATAGCACCATATTACTTCATAATGACGAACAGTAGAATAAATAACACTATACGAAATACACATATGCTGAATTAAATCAATCCAACAGCGCGCCGGTCTAAGTTGTGCTGTTATACTGTCTGTCGTTTAGTTAAAGCCTATGACTCAGTTAGCTCGTTTCCCAACAGACCACCTGTTTAATTACATTCGTGTGATAGATGGCGTTTACGTCTATTATATTTAGATGTGTTACAAGATGCGCGCGTTTTTTAACATAGATCAGATAAGGCTCCTAAACGAACAACCTATGCCGTCAAGTTTCTAAATTTAAAACTTTGTTTTTGCGTCTACGTATCTTTGGTGTTAGTATGTGTGTTGACACAATTTCACGTAGTAATGTTGGTCAATTTGTTCTAATGACAGCGACATCTACTATCGTACCTGATAAAAGACCCCTGCGATCTCCCTACTGTTAGCTAGGCTCACCAACGATAACCTAACCGCCCGCAATCACTGACTTCGACGTGTTCGAACCGATAAACAGTTCAAGCAACAATGGTGCCCATCCCAGGTATGCGTGGACATCGGGTTATCGCGAGGCGAACTGCACTTCGCCGGCCATAGCATCGCTTATTTCATCGGTCGATACCGTACACGCTATAGCGGCGCTTTCGATAGGGGCAATTTTAATGAACGGTGATAGTTCTCAACAGGCGTTGCACTGTTGTATCGGCGACAATTGCTACATGCGTGCGCCAGATGAGCATTAAAGCCTCCGCGTTATTGCTTCGGCTTTTGTTAACATCTTTTACGTATACATTTACTATTGTACTAGTACTCCTATCCTAGGCACCAGCTAAAATTGTGCTGATTTTCCATCCAATAAATAAATTGTGTATATCTGTGTGGCATGACGTTGCGATGAAGGGCAACAAACAGTTTGTATGGCTGCCGAAAACCGATTGGTCAAACGGCCCATGATCCACGTGCTAACATGAAACGTAGTTGATAGTATCCAATATCATCGATAAGACCACACGTGATCAGTAGGACCCTATTCGATTTGCAGTAGATAACTGCGGTTTGTTGGTTTTTGTTGTTTCTGTAGTTTTATTAACAATTGCTAGACGTTTTGACGCAGTTTATCGTTGCTCAGTCGTTGCGGTACGCTTCATTTTCCTTCCCCGCACATGAACATTCTAAAGTGTTCGTAATTTGTGTATTACAAATAGCATCATGTCTCTAACGGCTTGTAGCCGTACGTTGAATACGCTTGTAGTGTTAGCTATAAGCACGTAGTGAGTGATCTACATTATTGAGAACGTTTCGCGATTCCATAAGCGGTAGCGTTCGTTGTAGCGAGGATTAACGGCTCTAGATTTGTAAGTACTCGTATATCGTGCACGAATCTACATAACGCACGATTAGCTCGACCCATCGGTTGTTGTGGGTCTGTTGATCGCCCCACTATACGAACAGTAACCTTCGACGTATCCGGTCATTTGCGCGCACTGGCGCAACTCATCGGTTGAGGCTTCAGTATGGGCTGCGGCGGTTGGGCCCGTGCTTTGTGGGTTGGAATAATGGTTAGACGGAGATGCCTGTTCGCTTTATGGGTACACTGATAAAATAGATTCATAGGGTCGCTGGAAACACACACCTTTATGGTCTTAGTCTATTTGATGTTTGCCATTATCATCTGCTTCTACAACACATGCCACGTATATTCAATAATGTCGATAATGGTGACGATAGCAGTGATGCACCGGGGTTTGCTGCTTGTCCGGTTTCTGCTCCCTCATCCTGTACTCGACGGTATCTCATAGCAAGCAAAACGGAATCGACTTCATTCGGTATGAAAATATGCCGCTATTTGTATATATATGCTAGCCGTCAATCCATTCCTGTGAAGCGAGCTGATCGCCGTAATGTACACGTCTAATGGCTGTGCCCGTGTCTCTATACTGCTTCATTTCGCTAGAGTTGAAGGCATCGGAGCTACCGCATTTGCTCTAGCAATTCTCCGTCTTGTCTCGCCCGTATGCCTCAGTCTGCTTTGTCTCGTCCAATGGACCACCCGCCCGGTTTAGTTTTTCGCTAGAAACCTAGAATAAGCTATAAGAAAGCTGTTTCCGCAACGCTATACCTACACCATATTGTTTCCACATTTGCATACTGTTACGACGCGGGCATAGCAATTAAATATCTATATAATAAATAATAAAATGACGCCTAAATTGAAATTTTGCTCATACTTCGTTTTTAAGGTTGTGTTTAAATAAGGAGCAATGCGTCCACGAAACGTCATACATGCGCTAGGGGTGCTGTTGCTAACGGTCACGTTTGTTTAAGATAATCACCATAACCCGCGATTCCAGCTTTAATTAGGGTCCCAAGCTGCCGAGAGGCAAACAGTTCAGCGAGCGCTTTCTTGGCACGACTGAGCAAGTAGACGTGTTTATGTTGAGACCTACTGAACCCTCGCTTAATGACGCCGTATACTTAGAATCCAATATATTATGTCTCTGTAAAACTAACATTGCGGTATGACGTTTCTTTCACTGCGGAGGAAGTAAATTTGCTTCTACTCACAATAAATACATCCTCTAAGACCAGCGATTATTTCTGTGATTCACTTTTGCAGCGGGAATGAAGCATTTCTTGTCAGAGAAAAATCAAAGGTGACCTACTGCTTGACTCTTGAGCATCATACAATAAATATTTGTTTTATCATTTTTAGAAAGTACCGGACTGACTTTGAAGGCATATGACGAGCAGCTGAAGTCTCAATGAACATTCCGTAACATCGCATCAAATATATTTATTCAGCAACGTCTTGATGGAGACAGAAGGATCACTGCAAATACACTTGATCAACTTCAGAGCCCGCATTGTTCCCTCTTTGTCGTGAATCTTCAGTTGCAGTCTTCTGCAGCCGTACACTCGTTTGCGGCTTAGTGCGTTGTCGATTTGAAATTACCCACAACGTTTAATCTCGCGTTCGTCCAACGCGTAAAAACTGGATAACAGCAAAATCTCATTTGAAAATGACACCATCATGATGAGCTTACGGTTTTGCTGCTAAAACAGCCGATTTTCTCATGGCATCATATGCTTATTGTAACAACTAGCCCGCCAAAAGTTTAGGTGCCGTTATATATATATAAGGCCAATGGCAGCGTCAACAACAGCGAATACCTCAAAGCTCAGTACTTCTACTAGAAAACGATGGCAAAGCGTCAGTAACTGTCAGCTGCCATCTGTGGTAGACGCAACCAATCAAGAGTACGCATATGACAGGTAGGTATGGGTATTTCGGTTTGTTTATGGATAGATTCAGTTCTGGGAAATGGAACGATAGAGATGACTAGCACTTTCAACAATAGTGACGAGAAAAGGTGAAGCAACAGATACCCGGTGTACCATAGGATACTAGCCGTCAGTCTTACGCAAGACAACACTCACAGATAAATAATCAAAAGATAATAAAAACTACTTGTTTTCACGCAATACCCTATTTCAGTAGCGATCAGTATAATCGACGACAACAATACCCGCAACCGTAAGAACGTACGATGATCCTCTTAGCTTCGTTTTCTGTGGCGTAGTCAAGTCGCTATCGGCTACCAGCTAGAAGCTCCAATCGAGCGACGAGACTTGTGCTATTATATAATAGGAACTACCATATAACCTGGGACAATGTAGACGTTGAATAGCTAGAGAAATAAGTCGTGCTGAAAATTGTTTGGGTAGCAAATCGCTTTTAAGATTACTTATACTGCCGCTGTTGCTATGTAACCGCTGAAATCAGCAGGCTGTGATCCTTCAAACAACAAATGACGACCGTTGCACTGGCGTCCGTTCGAGTGTCTACATATCTGTGTGTGTTTGCTGACAGCGGTTCGGTGAGGAACACCAATTGCCCAGGTATCGGTGGTATAATTAGCGTCCGACCACCGAGTGGCCGTTAATTACCACTACGACCCAGTTTTTTTTTACCTCACTTTTTTTGACCCGGCCCTGGCGGCTGCTAACGTTATCATTTTATGATTATTATCCGCTGTAATGCAATTCTCTGCTGTGAGTGAACTACGCTGGTGGTGGTAAGGGCAGTTAGGGAAGACAAAAACTACGCCGATCGCGTGAATAGACAATTAGCAAAAAGTATATTCAGTGTCGTAGAAGAAAGCACGAGTTGAGTCTAGATAGAAGGCCCTGTTCGCTTATGGAAACCGTTGAGCGGAAATAGGCCAGGCGCTAGTATTCTGTCTGTACGCAAACTATTAGTCTCGTACGTATCTCGTACAATGTTATCTAATTTTTCGAAGGCTGAAGAGGACGGCGAAGTTTGTACCTAATCGAGGTACTCGAATCGTTCAAGCAACAAGTTTGCGTGTTTGAAAATTGTTCATTGTGTGCGAATTTTTCAGTGGGTGGCATCATTACTATTGTACAATGGTACTACCGGAAATGCCGTTGACTACAATGCGAATCCGTACTTGAAAAGTTGAAGCTACACAACTTCTAAATGGCTATTCCGTCCTATATAACTGCGTCGTGAACAGATGCCGCTCCCGGTACAGTGGTTTACGTCAAAAATTTGACCAGCGAAAAAATGACAAAACACCCACATCATTTATTCTTCTGAGGACTGTCACTCGCAATTGATTCGTATCTACCGTCGCATGCGTTTGTGACCCTAACAGTTACTGCTCGCGCTGCCAAGTCCGCGCCCTCGACTGCTTTCTGCGCATCTAAAAGAGTCCACTGTTTGTAGAGATACGTGCATTGCGTATCATCTTGCTCCATCAAGCGCTGTAGTTACCTCTTCGCCTAATTTCCCCTTACCCTGTAACTGTCCATTACTTACGGTACCTATAATACCTTAAACATAACTCGCTTGATAACATCAACAGACAGAGTGAGCCAGCATTTGCGGAACCCAGTAAGCGGTTCTTGTTAGTCGCGCATCAGAACAATAGTGCGCCATGGAGAATGTTTCACAGGTGACTTGGGTGTTTAATGCCACGATCGCGCCATCTTGTCAAGGATGATTACTCCAAGGAGCAAAACGCAAAAAGTCCGCCGATTTGCTACTATTGTAGGGGAAAATGGCAAAAGGGTGCAAACGAATTGCTGGCCTTATTTAAGTATTGCTTCAGACGGATGACGGTACCATTTGACATAAAATGGACCAAGTGTCCGGTTCGAAGCTAAATCACCTAATTAAATGTCCTTAAGTTCAATCGGCCAACTTGTTATCGTCGCATTAGGACGGCCACCGGATTGAAACGGCATAAATTGAATAGCCTGCTTAGATTAATTTGTCTGACGGGTCTCTATGTGTGAATGCTATAAGCGAGCCAGCTCCGTCTAGGCAGAGTAAAATATATAATAACAGCCACAACAACAAAATAGCTATTATAGATATAGAGTCCGCAAGGGTCCCTCAGTGCGGGGCTTCTGTTGTAAAATACGCTAAGCAAGCTGTCAGCTGGCCTAAAAGTTGGCCAACTCATGTTGATGGTGAGCGCTCTATTGGGTTTGAGAATTGGCTGATCAGTCAGCGACTGAGCTGACTTGGGATCAGATGGTCATGACACATCTGTTCGAATATTGTTCGTTTCGTCCTTCTGTGCCAAAAACAATCATAGAGCTACGCTCTAACAGCATAGTCACTATGATAATTCCGAGAACGAATTGTTCTGTCCTTAATCTATTTCCTTGCTAGAAAACACAGCGCTGGTCCGATAATTAACCATTTGTTAGTCCATGAAACTGGCCTAATACTAATCCCCAATAGTCTAACTAGGACAATGTCCAAGCAGGTATCTATTGCAGCCTAGGACAAGCGTCGTGTCAAATGTCGTCTGTAAGATGTCGTTCATTGTTGGAGTTCAAAAACAGGGAGCCGCGTTGATCTCTTCATCGCATCCTAGCGTAAATTAGCAGCTCGTTATTGATATGTCATTCTCGTATACCCATTTACTTTTCGCAGCGCTTTCCAAAGAATTTAGGAACATGTTCTCAATGTGTGGGGGAGTCAATTTACGGCCGTAACAACGTCCGTCACCCTATAACCGCTCCGTCCCTACGTTACAATGGCACTGTAGGTCATATTACCCTACACTGTTATTCAGGCTTCACGTTGCCTTATTTCGCCAAGTTTCAGGCAGTACAACGCTACGCAATAGAAGATCCTTGGCGATTGCCTTTGCAGCTCCGAATGGACGCTAGTTTAATTTGAAACATTGGGGGTAGTAATAATTTACCTTCGGGGTACCCGTTCCGCCACACCAACCAGCCGCTCGAAACCCACATATCATCCAAAAGCTGGAGCTTTTCCAACATCACCACCTTTATTATTAGCAACAAGAAAATACCAAATAGATAGTCAGGCGCTTGCAAGCGTCGGGCCGCGATCATCCGGACGCGTTAGAGAATTACTCAGATTGCCAAGTCGAGTCCATCTTAATGACGGTGTCCACTACTCAAACAATACGTTTGTTGGCCTGACACGTGATGGACCGACCGTCTCAGTTCATGTAGCGTTGCCATTCCCCTTATATCATATATACTCGTTTACTGACGTTTATCCACATGTTTTATTTTCTTTTGGTCTGTCCAACTCCAACAGTCAGTCGTCCGTTGGCGCTACTTGCGCGGTTGTGTGTTGCGTTCAACTATTGCCGTTGTCGCCGATGCGATCGTTGACAACTCGAAGACAATGAGTAGCTTTTGTGTGCCGGTGCGTTGTCGGCTTGCATGTCTGTCTGTCTGCCAACTGTGGTCGGTTGCTCAAGCAGAGGCTGTTCTTCGTCGATAGAGCGAGTGCCCGGACAACAGACTATATGCTAATGCAGGTGTCGAAAGGCATAGTCAGTGGAGTAACTCAGTGAAACACATCGAAATGCCATCGAAACTAAGAGCAGCAGCGGTCACGGTAACAAGAAGGATAGCGAAATACTACGGTGGCCGATACCGGCGTAAGAGTCTCGTGGTGGAGGTGCAGTAGCAGAAGAAGATCTGACATTAATATCACGGGTCTTCGTTATTATCAGCATCGTTTAGTTTATTATGCTGACGCTGCGTTTATAGCCGCATCCTAGCTATCCTCCGTAGTAACCTCGTCTTATTTCCCTTCCTGGCTGCTGCTGCTGCTGCTGCTGCTGGTGTTATTGTTGCCTGCGTCATACTGACTTCTACATATACTTAAACTCTGTATAACGACACTATGATCACTAGTAAGCGGGGAAAGTTGCCTTATGACCAAAATGTACGGTCAAGCAGAGCAGATCCGATTGTCGCGCAGCCACTGGCTCCAGGCTACCCGGCTCTGATTTGACTAAGCGTAGTTTTCTGGGTACTGACCACAGGCAATGCGCGATCAGTAGCGCTCACTTATGCTCGCCCATTTACTCCTGAATATGAAGTCGTACGTGGACCATTACGAAGCTCTTTGGCATATCGCACTATTGTTACCGTTCCGATTCGTATCTCACAATCGAAAGAAAAACTGGCGTAGTCCGTGTTGACGGCGCTAAACAAACCTAAATTTAAGTTTCTGTTGTTGTTGTTGTCGTACTAATTGTATTATACTGGAGGCAGACATGATAAGAATCAGCTAAGCGGATGCGTAAATTGAGCCAAAGATTTCTCTTTGTTGTTGACTATTCAGCTTAGCGGCGATTTCGGACATTACTGCCGTCGCTCCACCTGTTTACCTGTCCTTTTTGGCACCCTTGTTGTTTTATAGATACGGTACTGCATTACACATATCTAAAATAGATAAAGTCAAGGCTTGAAGATAATCCAATCACTATACTAGAGTGACACGCGTTACCAGAGAAAATCATCTACAGTAACCATCCAGTCTGATGTCACGTCATCCAGTTTCAGGCAAACGTTGTCAGTCGAAGCTGAGCTGGAGAATTACAGGCGTTCATATATGTATTTTATGTACTACGTTTGTATATATAAATTATCGTTTTTACAATACCTGCCATACGAGGCTTTTGTAACCGGTCGCGGCTTATGTCAAGGGCATTGATTCCAAAAGGTGGAAAGGGACCTAGGAAAGTACACGGTACGGAACCTACGTAGACTTTCAGGAAGTGAGTATCAACTCGTGCATCGGATATATGTCGCGGCTTAGTGCCAGCTCACAGCAGATAACAACATTGAGTACCTAAACTCATAATAATTACAATAGTCGGTCGCCTTTCTACCCTCATACCCACATCACTCTGTGCATGTGTTAAAGGTGCATTTGGGGTATTCTACCGCTAATTCCGCCAGCCATTGCATGAAGCAGAAGTTATATTACCGATACTTGGATGGTACGGAGTAGGACTACAAGCAGATCAAACGCGACAGGACGGATAACTAAGGCTCGGCGGAAGCGGCGGCAGTCGACCAACTTCGTTGTGCGTCAGAAGTTAGAAGTAGCGTTACACATTCGCCGGGACTGTTGCTGAAAGTTAGTCAACTTTT
>NW_019212972.1:61085-132548 GCF_002532875.2 Varroa jacobsoni | reverse complement strand
ATTCGTGGCGTAATCTTGCCAGTAACTACGACTACGATCAGTATTTGCAAAGACAGACATTATCTCATTCGAGCAGATGAAAAAGCAACAGCAGGGGATGAAAGGACGTTTCGCTCTGTAGACACAAAAGTGCTAGAACAAATATTACTGGCTTAATACGGCGTAGCCTCTTGTTCAGAAAACCTGTGACCTCTTATGTTCCAGTACTATCGTTTCACAATACTGGACGAGTTTACACCAGCCGCCAATCTTTTCTAAAGGTAGCTCCAGGGAGCATGGAAAACAGACTCGGAAGACAGGTACAGCCGACACGCATCTGACGCAATCTGATTTTCAAGCACTCATAAAATGGGACAGGGTAAAACGGCCACCTCGACAGTGTCAATGCGCGAGAGACTTGTAACCAAATGAAATCCTATGACATAAACAAATTCTCATGCTTTTCGTGAATAAAATAAACCTATTTTCATCTGTAAACGGGGACGGATGTTTAGATACGGTCTGAAATATAACGCGGAGGCTTGTTGAACGTTGATGATTCTGCTCTCTGATACAATGGCCTTTACGACGGCAATAACTATAGCAAAATTGACAAGAAAATAGATACTGGGATCAACACAAGTAAATAAATGCCAATAGAGGTACAATACGATAGAACCTATTAATATAGTAATGAAACATGGGCTTTTGTTTCAAGCATCACTGTGACGGCTGTAGCCGACAAGTTCCAAAGGGGCGCAGAGCATAACGAGCTGCCACTACGATCGCATTGGTGAAATTAGTAATTAAGTGTTTGTTTATGTCACACAAATCAATAGATTAGGTAGGAGATTGACAGATAACCGTTAGAATGTTAATCAGAACAAATCTCGATGGTGGCGGGAGAAAATAACAGAAAAAAAAGAGCACATACATGCAGCCGCTGGAAAAAATGAGAGACGGTTTTGTTTCTTATATCTAATAATCTGGTATCTAATGAGGCACAGCAAGAATGACCGACCTGTCGAAATGGCAAAGTCACGGGGAAACAATAATTATGAAGCTTCCAAATAAAATATGGCTATTATTCCACTTTCTCACATAGATTTATAACACTTGACGGAAAATAGAAAAAAGAACATCTATTCAACCATCAGTGATACACACACGTTTATATACACAGACTTCAATCAAAGAATAACATAGATGAAATAGTTTGCTCATGATGTTATTTATATCTTTACGCTTTTACAACAATGCAGAAGCTACGTATGGTTGAAAAACGTTCTAGCAAAGCGTGCGTTAACGATCGCGCCTCAACCGCGTTGTATTGGCCCGCTGCTCATTGCACGCAAAGTAATTTTGCTACCGTATTATTATATAATAGGATAACAATCCTATTATTGAGCTGTTGTGGTGACGACAAACAGCGTCTGTGGGGCTTCTGTCACTATTCGATGCACTGATACCGTCTGGATTCTGGCTATAAAACGAAACTCTGTTAGACGACTCGATCCGCTATTAGCAGTCAGCAGCAAATGACAGCTGGATGTATACGAGCGTATATTGGATTTGGTTTCATTTCAGAAATTCGCGCTACCGAACCGCGAAATAAAAAAAAATATAGGCCAAACCTCATGGCCTCTTGAAGTGATTACAGCTGGAATTCTAGTCGTTGTTGAAGTGGCTATTATACTAAGGTGAGTGGCAATCTGTGCAGCAAATCGACAAAAAAAAAGCGTATGAGGATTAAAAATCGGCGAAAGCGATGCAAAGTGATTGAGCCATAACAAATTAAATTGAATTTAACATTAAAGGTACCCATTGTTCTTTCTTTCGCTTACTTTTCAGTATATAAATTCGGCTATATATATATATATATATATATATAACTGAATCTCAGATAAAGACATGCAGAAAATGCAGCATTACAAAGCGCCGATTGGTTTACCTCCAACGTAAATTACGCGAAATTTATATAGACAAAACATTAAGGACCTGGCTAATTGTCCTGACACGCTAGAAAGGCTGTTGTGGCTAAGTGCAGAAAATTCTGAAATGAAATGATGAAGTAGTCATGTAGATACAGCTGCTTCCAGTGAATAATTACATGCAGCAGCTAGATAGAAACAAAAAAAAAAGTCAGATCTGTGTTTTTGTCGAGCAGTCTACATGCGCAGCATCAGACGCGGGAGTAGCATCACATCGTCAATCAACGATACTAACAATGATAACAACCGATTACTCCGCGCCGTATTAGGGGTGTTGGAATAGTTGTCGGGAAGGTAATCCTACCACGGCATCAGACTAATTTCCATTTGCTCACCCCCTTGTCTGGCTCCTAAACATGAACCACGAACTTTGTCGTCCATATAGAAACGGCTAATCGTCCATTTACGCTTCCGATAAACGTTTAGCGACAACAATCCATCACAACTAATGGAAAAGTACGTCGTCTATCTTTTCGACCAAAGTAAATGTGCGTACGAGAGCGTACCTATCTAGTTGTCGGTTCGTCCGCAAGCGTCGAAAAGGTAACTAACAAAGAGTGGAAAAGGCTTCATTGTGCATAAACACACTCAAGTGTGCTTGTAGCCGTGTACAAATCCTGTGTACGATGAAACTAGGCAAGATAAGATGGAACTAGCGCGAAAAAAACAACCAAATCATTGCGGAGAAATAGTGCCGACAAGACTGTCGCACGTCGTGTTGTTGCTGTCATTTAATCGTCGTTTGCTGCAGGTTGTTTCATTCGATACATGCGAAAAGCCGCTGATGCCCCTGCCGCTTCTGACGTTGATATTTCTTTTTTCTGCCAATTGGATTAATAGTGTTATGCTATTGCTAGAACGTGAGCAGTTTACGTCTACGTTGGACGTTGATCGTGACCGCTGAATCGAAGAGCGGCGAGACACTTAGAAACCTAGTAGGCGAGGATGCCCGTCTGCAACAACGGCATCGTTCGAATACACTTCATTTTCCTGCTACATAACAAGCGTGGGCGGACGACGCTTGTTACGGCCACTGCATACTTTATTGCATTGCTGATACCTGAAACAACTGTTTAACTAAGTGCTACATGGGACATAGGTAATAAAGGTCTGGTCAAGATAATTGATGATAACTATTCTAATGCGGCTACCTCGTAATCATAATGATGGCGGCTGATTTGTAATTATCTTTGCCGATAACTATAGATCACCGCCGCCAATTCGACGTTAGACTGACACCGGTTCTAAAGGAAGGTGTTTCGTCTGCGGGTTAAGGTGCGTACGAGACTGAGCATATTAAATGTGGCGCAACAAGGGTCAGGTCGATACATGACCTCGAATATTCTAGGGGGCTATTGGCCTTTTTTCCGATCGCCATCACACAAATATGGGTTAGCGGACGATGCCTTTCGGTATTCGATCCACAACTAACCGTTTTTAAACCAAATTTTCACCGACGAAATCTCTATTCAGTATTTTAGCTGCACCAAAGAAACGAGGGGCCGGGGCCGCTGAGGCCGTCTGCACTGGCAAAAGTTCACAAAATTGCTTACGCGCCAGTGATATTTATATATATATATAAGTACGTAGCTTCTTCATCTTACTTTCCCTCTATATCTTATCCTCACGGACATATTAGACAAACTACCGACGGTAAATATAAGGTAAAAATTCATATCAATACAGCTGATTAACACGGGAAGCATTTAACGAACCCAACCCCTGTAATATATGTGTACTGTCTGATAAGCAATAGTAACCATAATAACTGCAATAATAGTTAGTTGAGCCAACTTTTAGGAAATGAAAAACACCTAACGAAAATGGCGTACGTACAGCATACGCAGAATTCAAACGTAACTATCTTTATCAAAGATGCCACAATGCAGCTTTCAGGATACAGATCGCTTTGTTGAAAGCGAGTGATAGTTTCAAATCGGAAAATCCATGCTATGTACACAGAGGGGCAGGCGGAATAGCTATGTCAAGGCTGTCAATAATAGCAGTGGCAAAGGTAACGGCTAGTGAAGAGGCGACCCCTGATCAACAGATCCTAATTGCAATTCTAGAGGAATCTAACAACCGTAACAGGGGCACCCATCGACGGCTACGATATCTGCTTGTTTGACGTGTGAGTATCCGTGAGTAGTTCGCTTGTTCGTCCGTTTTACGTTATCTGTCTGTGTTTTGGTTAAAAACAAAGGTGCAGTCAAATGACGCGTTTAATACGACATAGAGGAGCCGCACGAATCACAGATACGCATAATAAATACGTTGTTCAAAGGAAACAAGAGGCAAAACGAACTAGTACATGCTCGCCTTGGATAGATACGTTTTGAACAGTCATTCTTTTGCGCCATGGCTGCTATTAGCGATGCTGGTGACAGCAACTTACGGTGGCAATATGGCGACGCGGCGCTAGTGTCACAGGACGCAGTTCAGGGAACGTATAATACAATAGGAGTGAAGTCACGTGTCCTGCTGCTACTGCTGCAGTTATTGTATCGAATCATCGATGAAGTGCTAATGATCTTTAAAACAACAAAGAGCACGACTAAAGGAGGCTTTAAGGTTCACTGCATCTACAGTTGCTATAACCTAGTCAACAAGGTGGTAATGGGGGGCAATACCTGCAATCACGGTTGCATACAATACAATGCAAAACCCGCTTCATTCATGGGGTTTACGAAGTGCTTGCAAAACTCGTGTGAATGGACCGCCGTCATGGCACAATAGCAAAAAGCGTACAGTTGCTAAAGGCTTGTCTACGCTATATTCTGTAGTAGTATCAGGTAGATAGAAGAAAGATACAAAGGGTTTCACCGATTATTGCTAAACTATACAGACGATGACAAGAGTACTATGGAGAAAAATATGGTTCGGCTACAGTGTGTACGAACCCGCTGCTGTTGCCAATCAAGTATCTAACATAATAACAGATTATCAAGTCTCAACTTGTATTTATACGAGCATTGATTTGATGATATCTCGTGGGATTTGCTCAAGCGTTTTCTGAAGCGCTAGTTACTCTTGACTGTTTGATTGCTGCTATTGATACTGCGGCGGCCGGTAACAAGAGGGGACGGTCAATCCTTTTCTTGTCGAGCGATACGCAGGCAAAAACTCAATTGGGATAGGATTACAATTTGACTGTTTCTGTCCCTGCGAGATTAAAATCTGCTTGAATCTGTCTGCCCGTCTCAGAACAATATGATTGCCGTAAAAGACAGTTTTATGGAGAAGTTAGTTACGTAATGTCATCTGTATATCCATGTGTAGAGAGTCTTTTTGTGGGAACGAATAGATTTTATAGGGAAACACACAGACAAAAGACAATTTATAAATAGCACACGGAGGGACGAGTGAATGATTTCTGTAGACTTTGTTTGCTTATGTTATTATGCCGTAGGTGCTTTTGCCTGATAAAGAAGCTTCAGTTCATGTTTAGCATCGGTGAATCTGGACTGCTACGATGAAGCCATGCAATAATATTACATATATCTGCTTTTACATATTATTTTCGCATGCGCCAATTACATATAAACGAACATAACGAGGAAGTTAGGACAAAATAGGAAATTCGGGCGAGCCTTTTTCATCTTAGCAACATCCGCATCGTCGCAGTACAATTTTGAAGGGACACTATCGACAACGAAGCCGCTGCTTCTACCGGTTTCAAGTCAATTCTACTAAAAGCTTTGCAGTTCAGAACGTTAGTCGTTGATGATGTCCTGATACGGAAATAGTAAAACCAGTACGACTGATATCAAATAAAGAAAGACTTGTGAGCTCAACGGTTAAACATGATGCCTAGTTATGGACATAGCAATAGCAGAATAAAAAAATTGTTCAAAGCTAACCAAGAATGTTACATGTAAGGGAATCCTGAGATCATATGCTATTTTAGGCTTGTATGTGTAGTTTGAGGTTAAAGAACTTTGCTAGAGGTACTTTGCATGTATACTATATAGTGGTACAGTTGCCAGAACAACGAACCCGGTCAATCATGGTAATCGAAATATGTTAAAATAATACAACACTGTAACCCATTTATTCGATCGTGGTCCACCAGCGAAGAGTGGTGTGCATGTTTCTCCAATGGTGGCTTGCTACCGTCGTCGATATCAGTGACCCTGTTTAGAGTGTACGTTCCCTATTATTAGAATCTCAAACGTCCATGCTATAAGTCTTGGAAAAAGCGTACGCTCACTTGTCAAGTTAAGTTTTTTTTTTAACGTTACTGAGTGCCGTTTCGAAGAAGAGGCCGTAAACAAACATCAAAGTTGTTATTTTTCTCAATATTAACAAAAGAGCACCATTACTTATGATAGAGCTGTGGCTTGCTGTTAATTGATATTATTATAATATCAATTTTATCTTTTTTTTTTAAGAAGGAACATACAGTGGTATTGGTTTTTTTCTGTATGTATATATGTTTTGTAGTAACAATGCATTCCTGCCGGCACGGGTGCGATTTACTCGCTAAATATAGTAGCAATAGCAATGTAAATATCCTAAGACTTAATAAGACCCAATAATAAGTTTTTTTAAATGTTAGGGTGTTTAACAATGAATGTACTATAGATAAAATCGAGATGAAAACAGACCCATGAAATTACTTTCACCGCTCGCATTTTACCATACATATATAAACAAAAAAAAAAGCAGCTGTTGTAATGCTAAACACATTTTTAACTTAAGTGCTGGCCTATAATTATATTTACTTTATTCGTTCTACCTACAGTTATCTATCTGCTTCCAATAGTCCTTACTGTTCAAAATCAACTAGAATAAATATTTATAAAACGGAAAATTATACATAAAATCCGACAAGAAAAATTATTTTTCGGGCTAATATTATTAATATGTCATAAGAGATAGGTCATAAGAATAAGGGTTCCTCGAATAATTATAAATACTGTTCTAATTATAGGAATTTTAAGGAGAGTTCTAGTAAAAGAGCTCATAAATATAGTATACACGGAACAAAGTACCTATGATAACCTGTTCTACCTCAAGTTTTACTTGGGTTATCATTTAAGGTATATTCTAGCCTTCCTTACATATTGTATTGATTTTCAAATATTATCTGGTATCTAACATTTATTTAGCGACCCATGTGAGCTTTCAAAGAAACACGTTTGCTGCATAGAACACCAATAGCTCCCTTACTTGCATTTACCGTTTGAATTTAGAGTAGACGTTCTAGAGTAACTCTAATTCGAGAGTAGACTGTGTTTCTCCCTACTTTTTTTGCTGGCAATCTAAAATCGAAAAGATGTTGCTACACTTCGAGATATTATCGGCTATCGTTGAATTAATGAACATTGCAAGGATTAAACGATCGTGCTTGTTTCCACATGTTCCACATCTTTTTAGCGACATTTCAGTGTTCATAGGGTTTCACAACGCTCGTTATCGGTATTATCCAATGTGATCTCTTTATTCGGCTTAATGTCGTTGAGTTCGCAGCGAACTACTACCGTTGCCGCCTTACGCGCTGTCCGGCTCAAGGACATTCAGCCACTTACAAAAGTCTGAAATAGGACGAATACAATGGGATCACGTCAGATAGGTCCATCGTGTCATAGTAGCTCGTTCTAATGTGGCGCTAAGATAATCCACTGTAGAAACGCGACAGAAAATCGGCATCCTGCAAACGTCAAGAAATTTCCAAGATGACCGAGCTTCACAGATGCTGACAATTGACGCATGATTATTGGATTGTCATGTTAAAAATAACCGCGACATCACAGTCGGTCACATTGAACTCGAATTTTGGAAATTGTTTTATTAACTTGATGAAAATATTCTGGTTATTGGGGAGAAAACTTAGCAGAGAAGTTCAGCAGCAGAATAACTCTGCTAACTAAATGGGTTCTCAAATACCTTAATAACGTTTTATTACTGCACTCTTATTTGTAATTACGATAGACACCAGGCTTGATGTTACGTTGAGACCTCTGCACGAGAACGATTACGGTAGCAAAGCAGGGTTGCCTAAACGCCTTTCAATAACCGAACTATTTCAACATACCGAAAATCTTTTAGTTTATTTCGTTGACGCAGGAGTTAATAGATAACAGCTACAGTTGCGTACGGTGCTTGACGTTCTCATCTTTTCGCTAGGATTAGATTCATTAGACACCGTAGACTTTCCGCACTGAAAAATCATCTCGGGAAGCTTAAATAACGAAAGTTAGTACGTTGGAGTTAACGTTTAGCAGGCTATGACTGCTGGGCCAGCTGTGGTGTATATATTGTTGCTTCTACATTCTATGGAGTACACATACGTTAGGTCGAAAAGCTTGAGCCCTACGCAGATGCATATGGATGTCTAAAATGAACAGGACGCGGTGCTTCTTTTTGGATCTTAGTGTACTTATTGGGCGTGCATACACACAAAACGAGGTGATATGCCAGTATTACTCATACATTAGGAACAATGATGGTTTTATTGGAAGAGATAACTACATTGCGAATCTGTATCGAATGTCGATATGACGTAACACAGCATTAAACGCTCGCTTGGTGGCGTAGAATTCTGGGTCCGGTACCGTCTTCAGGCGTTTTACCAGGCCCACCAGATGATTGCATCGTTTATTTCAATTTTGTTTACCAAAAGCCCAGTTGCAACCATTTCCTGAATGCCTATTGCGAAGACAGGACATAAGATCGTTTTCAATCTATCTTCTTTGGTAGCTCGACGCCCTGCTTGATTTCGACGCGTTGAGAAAAGCCAAGAACGCATTGAGAAACGCAATCCATCGTGGCCCAACAATAGTCCAATCAAAAAAATGCATAGATGAAAGGCGCAATACTGTTATTCTTTATTTGTATCTCCCTACTCGAAGGTACTCTACATCTCGTCAGGATAAGCCTGATCAAACAGTTCACAGTGATCAACAGCTCACACGCTGCTCAAATGTTCGGACTAAGCAAGCAGGCCAAATAGGCTAGACTCCGTTGTTTTGTTGTCGGCGTAAAGCATGCTTAGCCTATTGCTATTGCTGTCCTAACCACTTTACTGGCCTTTTTACCGATGTCAAATGGATGTACTAATAGGTACTAATTCACCCATTGCTTCGATACGACCAACGATAACCGTAGCAAAAAAATGGGAACCGAAGCAGCAGCCGTGGTATCTGGGGAGGTCGTTAGAGCCGCTGTAAAAAGAGGTCTTCTGCACAGGTAGCAAAAGCTGCAGCCGTTGGCACTGATACTGTAAAATACATTTCAGTGAAATGATTGAATTTCTGACAATCGAATGGCAGGGACATACTGCCGATCGGCAGGCGAACGCCCACAGCACCCATCACCGAATTGGCTCGTTGTAGAGATGACGGAACTTGTCGCGGGTGGGTGGATCTCCTGTGAATTGTCCACTGTTATACTGCAGTTCTCGATTGTTGACAATTTTCGCATGCCATTTACGCTTACGCTGACATTGGAACGTACAGCGCAGAAGACCACTAAGTAAAGCCGCACGCACTTGTGGCTACAATGATGCTATCAAGCTTGAAGCAGCTTCGAACTCCCGAAAATCAGCGATTCGTACTCGACAACGTAGTAGCAGCTATGGCCTGGCTACTCGGTGGCGACCACAGATCAGCTCCCGATCTACCATTCAAATTCTGCAACTAAATATAGACTTGTTCACTGGTGTAAAATAATACGCTAATCAGCACATCATATTATTGCCTGTACCATAATGACTCGTACGGCTATGACGATTTCTTAATCGCAATTTGAGAATCCACAAAAGTCCTCTATCATGACCAGCGACTACGGCACCGCCACCTTTCGATGCATTCGTGGGAATCCGCCCATCGAACTTTCGCCGACGACTGTTTAGTGGCTCTTCGCCATTGTCGCCCCGATGGATGCCGTTACCGCTATTATTACGTCATTAACGCCAGCGATAGATTGGATTTACCGCAGGACCGCGCAGCGAATCGGCCCACGAGCGCTATGTTCACATTGAGATCAATTACTTAGCACTGGTGCTCTTTATGCATGCGAAACTTACTACATCAGTCTAGTATACAGATACGTTCTAGTAAGATATTACCATTTTAAGGGAACTACCGTTTCTACTAAGATTTTAGCTCTAACGCGAAGTAACATTTGTTTGGTTTAGAATTAATAGGATATTTGTGGACGCTTATTGGATAGGAACGGACTTCAACACATGATGCGTTTTGAGGAAGGATTGACACATACTACAGGATATATGTGTATACTAGGTGTACGTAAATACTTATAGATATGTGTCGAAGGGTTATCAGGACAAGGGGATCGTGCTGGCTGGTAGCTGTGACGCGAAAACGGCACGGTTCAATACCGCAAAAGCTATCATCGGATCCTAATGTATAATGCGACAGCGGTTAAAAATCCAGCGGTTGAAAAGGCCCCGTTTTGCGATCTGAAATTAATTCGAAGGGCAAGTGACCGCAGCTTCGTACGAATAAGCCAGTCGGATAAGCGAACAGGCCATTGAAAATCAGGTGGTGATTCTGGGCCACCGCGGTTCCAAACACTATGCAAGAATATTGTATGATTACTTTTTCTTTGTGATACCGCTAAGTAACCTTAACGCGCCAGTCGGCAAGTTCAGTGATACTGTGGGAGGACTGCGATAGACCGCAGATTATCGACCAACTATAACAACTCATAAAGCGAGTGAACGTTGCATATATTACGGCGGATCAAGTAGACGGTTTCCACCCACACCATCTCATCGTCCGGTTGAACCGACTAGGGTAACAGAACTAAAAGGGATTAAAGATTCCATCAACAGTATCAGTAACAGTCACAATGACGTCGTTTTGGTGCCACGTCTCATTATGAAACAGTTACCACTAAATATAGAAATTAAGGCCAAGGAGCAGCAGAACACAAAAGACGACACGGAACCCTCGCAGTACTGCTGACATTTATAGAGCAATGAAATTCCAAAAACCTTTCTTTTGGCTCATATACATGTACTTTAGGTTTATTTTTCTACTATTACTACTACTACTACTCTGTAGGGTACTGAATATCTCACTCTTTCCCTCGACACGAATCTATGCCACGCTGCAGTAGATGGCGGAAAACGCATTTTCACCATTTTTTTTTAAATCATCGACGGTGAATTTTAGCTTTCAATCCCTCCAATTTTGTCCGGTATAATTCAGAGCAGCTACAGAATTAAGCGGGCGGCAACATTTAGTTTGCATCAATACGGGAACGCGATAAAAACGAGACGCTTGGAGAGACCCAGGCATAGAACTTCTATCCATCTAAAACGGGTCGCGAAACTGTTTGCTTGCATCTTGGGCCAAACTGGGTGTAATGAGAATAACATTTTGATTCATACAATAATATGGGACAGCGCTGTGGGCAAGTTACCATTGAAATTTAGTAGGATATACAAAACCAGCCGTTCTTAGTTTATTACGTCGAAAGTTAGCGTTTATTAGAGTGAAACCGTCACGACGGAACCTTAGATGGTGTTCTAGTCTCGAACATGTCCGCTTTGAAGCCGGCCGGTTGTTTGGCAACAATAGCATTGGCTTAGAAACGACAGCGGAATCAGACCTAAACAAACAATTGCTTTTTTACAGCATGTGCCGAACTTCATCCGGCAAAAGCACAATGTCGCGGCGCGAACTTCTCCAACGGCTGTTCCGCTACAGAATTAGAATGCTTGGTATATTGATATCGGAAATGATTATTTCGAATCGTCTGAATATCACTGCCGTTTCAGGGATTGTCGCTCTGGTCGGTTAACCGATTTGTCGTGATCCGATAAGGTTAATAATTTGTGAGCGTTTTCTATTGTTTTAGGATCAGATGTAACTTGCTAAATGATCTTCATAGTATCAAGTATGGATACTTGCTATCAGTATTCGATCTTGCAGCATCGGCAAATTTCATCCTGTTAATGGCGGCAATGAGGAAACAATAAATTGATTTGTCAGCATCGAGATTTAACAGTATTTTAAGAGGCCTATTGAATATACTGAGTTGATGGCCTGTCAATACGTCAAAAGGAAGCATTTCGAGGAGGTTTTCGAACTTGAATTTATCTCCTCCTTTCAAAAAGGCACGACCAGTGATAGCGGCGCTTGTTTAATGTTCTGATGTTATTTTTTGTATACGCTTTTCACTGTGCCATCGTCAACGGGTAGAATTTGCAGCAGAAGTATTGAGATTCATTAACGAAGTTCAACAGATGAAGGTAAATCGGAATTACATCGAAACTATAACCTTTCTTTCAGCAAGCGTTTGTAAAAATAGATGTATTGCTACACGAAAAATTGCCGTCCTATGTAAATTTCAAATAAACGCATGTTCGCTAATTTACAGCGCATCATTGTTGTGTACAAAGTAAACTTTTAGAAAAACTTTTTCCCCATATAATGTATAGTACAAGGACAGGTTAGTAAAGACGAACTAGCTAACTTTAAGCGACTTGTTGGCGCCAAGCTAAAAAGCTCATTACAATAAAAGCAAGATGTCACGTATAAGTTTCTAACAGTTTTTTTTAACATATGTCAAGTTAAACCGCCACGCACAGTTAAATCAAAAGCAAAAAACCTTCGTAATAGCTTTTGATTGGATGATTTGGCATTTATTCATTTATTCAGGACCATGCATACAAATTCAGTCATTCTGGGCCTACACAATTTCACCTGTTCCTGGAACACTCGACCGAGTTTTATTAATCCTCGATACAGCAGCATATTTAGCGTCGCCAGAGTGTAGCACTTTTGCGAAATTAAGTCGTGATTCGTCTGCTAGCTACGGAAACCGTTTGGTTTCAGCCATATGATTATTATTTGTTTTAATAAAAAGAACCAATATCGTGCGTATTGCATTCAACCTTACAATGGAGTTAAAGTTGAAAAACAATTTCGTTTCCTTGCCAGATACCTTATTCGGCCCTGGCACCCATGGACGCGGGCACGACTACCACTTCTATGTATATGATATCACACTTGATTAGCGTAGCAAGGTTTCGCTTTGCGCTTTATTCGTTAAATCCAAAAATTCAATTAAGTACTTCCATCTATCAGTAAGCCTTCGCTGCTTCTTGAGCATACGCCTAGTCATCGGTTCTCACATGGATAGTCAAGCTCTGCGGCTCACCCACAACCGTTTTCGGGGCATGCCACTTTGGACAACGCCGACAGCAAAAACAGTATCTTATCAGGTTTGACAAGCGACTTTAGACAACATAACTCTGCTTGTCGGGAATTCCACATAGCGTATCAAATAATCGATAATAAACGCTAGAAGGCTGCCACAGGTGGGGATATCGTATACGCGACAGACCAAACTACAAGTGGTTTTCGAAGGGCATTAGATCCGTTTTCATGAACTCCTAGCGTGTCAAAAGGCTAGCGAGAACCTTTTGGTAAAACTGATATTCTCTATGGTTCCTATCGGTCAGTACTGATGCAGCCGGGAATGCGCCCTCGGATGGCTTAAGACCGTATAGTCTGTCCTCTTCAACGCTTCTCTCCCCTCTCCCCCCCAAGGCTTTCCGCTGTCCACAATGTAGCGCATCCATGCTTTCAGCCCTTTTTATTGCCCCGTATTGTTTGTTTTGTAAAAGAGAAATGACAAGTTGATCGATAGAAAAGCGCTAACGATTTACTCTCTATTTAAAAAAGGGGAAAGCATTTTAGACGCGTGTTTGACTCTGCATTTCGTCGAATCTGAAACCAAACTTTGTTCAAAGCTGCTAAATAATACTGTATATACTTTGTTGAGTAAAAATGCGACAAGTCTGATTGTTTAACACGATGCACGCGACCAGCATACGTTGGCATGCGCCGTGTATGAGCGTTATGTGATATGATTGCCCCGCCCTTGATTTCCGTCAATCTGTCTTGATTTTCGAAGATGCTTCTTAGGGGAACCGAAACGGTGATATCAATGAAGAGAGTACGAGAGTAGCAACTTGGCGAACCATGCCATCACTAGGCGCAGTCGACTCTGTACCATTGAATGGCCATCGTTCATTCGATCAATCGGCGTTGGTTTGTCTTCGAGATCGCGTAGTGCTGCCACTTAAAGAAAAATGAGTGCCAGAAAGTCAATCAACGATATATATATATATATCGTCACGCAATACGGGGGCACGTACGGATCAAATAAGGTATTGGTGAACGTATTGGAATTCTACCTATGTTCAGGTACCTTTCGTAAAGCAAACAAAAGTCAATGAATCATATCAATATCATAGATGCGATAGACGCATGTTACTTCTCCTCTGCGGATTGCTACCTAATGGTGCCATATTTTAATCGACAATCAAACTTACATAGGGCATGAATAATGCATCGCGTTCGATTATTCTAAAACCTCATAATTTCGCGAGCGATCCAGCTCAAGATCTACAAAACAGGCACGATGATCGAAGTCAATAACTGGTCGTATCAAACTGTCGAAATAGTAGTATAGGGGGTAGTTATGTTCGGGTACCTGGTATGTGTACGTTTTTATAAACTAACCATGATACGAGTCCACACCTCTGCGTACATCTAGCAGGCCACAATAGCATAATTTTCAGTTTACCATGATTATAATAACGATAGTTGTCACGTGCCGTCATCACCTAAGATGATCAAGGGGCAATTAAATTTCATGAAACTATCTTCACTTCTGCTATTTACGTCCTGTTAAGCAAATATATACAAGATCAGTTTCATCGGCAACAAATAAGTATCGCTATATCGACACATAGAACAAACAACAGCGGGGGGTAAAGTGCGAAACCATATTCGCTGTTACGGTCCAGTATCTACTATTTGCCTATCTCTATACCGCGTATATGCAACTAAGCTCTGCCGGACGACATGATTCATGTGGACGACCAAACTAACTCGACTGCAGAAAGCAGCCCTCTGTGTGCACGTACATCGGTAGTTATTCGCGTGCATTTGTATGTGTAGCCAGCTTCTTCAACTGTCAGTTCTTGACTGTCCACGTTTCAGCACCGCCGACGTGCAGCAATCCGCGCAGGGGCGCACGGTAGATCAGCTGACCAGGTAGTCACCCGTCGGCTATTCATCGCGCGTTTCTATCCATAGACATATATATACTGTGTGTCTTACTCGTAGTTATCTATACATATATGGCAGTGGTCCATCTGCATTCATTTAAGTAGCTGCTGCAATGATGATGGCTACAGCAGGGACTGCGCGGCCTAAGTTAAGGCAGCATCGAATGTAACAGTTCAATACGGTTTTATTGATTTGAGGGGACTGCGATCGGCAGGCGGTAGCCGAGGCTAAATAGACGCGCCTGGACCAGCGAAACTGGGCAGCTGCCTCAGTTCTGATAACGCAAATGTAAATTTAATCATAGTTAGTACACGTGACTGTGCGTTTTCATGTGATTGCGTCTGTAATACTTATCCGTTGCGGCCAACCGCTCCTCTGGTCGATAAATTGAACTAAGGAGATATAGTAGCGGTATCAGCGGCGTTTGGAGAGACAGCGGACGTTAATAGCGTCCATACTTAAACCGCGCGCCGCTCTGCAACAGCTACAACGGCGACATCGAAGCTGATTGCGATATTTAATGGCTGTTATCGCTACTGCAGCTGCCAACTCCAGCGATCCTGCTGATTTTTCCAGCAGTACTACGGCTCCTACGCCAACAGTGGGCTCGTCATAGACCACGGTCACAGCCAATGATGAATTCTTGTGCCTCCATCCTAGATGGCTGGCTGAAGCCGTCGGACACGGCCTCTTGACGCTGGCGGCATCTGCTAGCCGCGGTGGCCACAGTTGTACCCACGATATGCCGTAATAAAGACGATAATAATATAGTACTTCCTAGATAAATTCTGCTATTATCGTCGTATTATATAATGCTGTTCACGCTAAAGCATACGTTGTATTTAATGTGCACCTTTGCATGTCACGATAGGCAAACAGGTATACGTCATGCTAACGTGCCTGATGTTGACTCACTTTCGATTCGCGGTTATTTTCTGTTGTTCACAATGGTCTTAATGACGACGAGGGTCATAAGTAACAGCAATTCGTTGTTGTCAACACAACAACAGCAAAAACATGGGAAGGATCGGCGTGACAACTGGATTTATCTAGAGCAACTTATGTAGCAGAAATTGGAAACGTTTGTAAAAACTGTAACAAAATGCACCGAGAAAAGTTTCTACGGCGAGACTCTACGTTAGCCCTTTAAGCAATAGACGCAGAACACGGAATTACGTTTATTGGGAGGGGAAAATATACACGTATCTAGGTAGGACTAATCGAAAGCGAGGCTCGATTGCTAAAGCTCTATTTTGTCTTCTTTTGCTGTTGGTGGTGTCATCAAAAACCACTTTAGCCATAACCACAATACGATTGTTAATGCATTGAGTTGTAGGCTGCAGTAAGAGCTGCAGCAAGCGATGTGCGGAGAAGATGCGAAAGGGAAGAACAGCTAAACGGCGGTGACCACAGCTGTCTGTTAGAAACTTTGTGCCCTGGTAAACAGCCGATTTAGACTTAATCCCTGATCAGCATATGAACGAGCAATCTGTATCTTATAAGCAGCTGAAAACTATCATAGCATGAACGTAGGGATCCTTCAATTTGCCTAATTTCGCCATTGACGTTGCGCAAAATTTCGACGATTAGATCGTAGTTGCAAAGAAGGACGACCAATATTGCTAAGGTGATGAATTCCACTACAACCATTGGGCACGCAGAGAAAAAACGACGCCTGGCGCCCACTTGTCGGAAAGCCTGATCTGTAGCCTTTTCTAGGCTATGTTCAAAAGTAGGACAACAAGTTGGACCCGAACGCTTGCTCTGCTCTTAGGATCGAAATCGCTCAAATGCAGTAAATCGCAATTGCAACTCGTACAGAGGCTAAATACAATGATGCTCTAAATCTATTTTACTTCGGGTTAGTGATTTTTACTAGTCAAATTTCGTAAACTGATTCCGGCTGGTTCCGTTGCAGCTGCCGATACGCTGCCGTGATACTCCCGCGGAGAGCCAAATCTGGGTGTCTATCTATATGTACTCCCCACACGAACTAATCTGAAGAAGAAAGAAGCTGCCCTGAAGTATAAAGATTGACCAATTGTTCCAGACATGCCTTCTGGGTGTAAAACGAGACCCGTATATAGTACACGATTTATTTGCTGTCCTCGTTGCGTTGAGATAGAAAAGTTATGCTTTTTTTTATCTCAAACAAAATGCGCCTCTATCACCTATATTACTACCTAATACACGACGCATTGCAGAGCTTGAAGCAGTCATAGTCCTAATTTTTCTAGGTTAGAAAATTTAGGAATTATCAAATGATGAGTTCATTCTAACTAAGTCGTATAGTGTTACTGGCTGTATATGCAGCTCATCGATTACCGATCATTGGCCGATCGCCAATCGGCTAATATATAGAACATCTAATACATTTCGACTTGTGATCGACTGTTTAACGTTCTGACGGACATGTCGCGGATCAGATTGATCGTATCTGACCAGTTATATCCGTAGATTTCTGCGTCGAGGGTCTACTGCGGTGTTACTAATTGTTCCTTTCCCGACGAAAACCTATTTTTTTCTACATAATTTTGGATCCCATCAAATTTAACTAACGACCTGTGAAAGAAAGAGATGCATAGCACAGCTTTGCCGCCGCGTGCATACATTTAGCTAGCGAAAATGTACATATCGAAAAAAAAAACACAATGACTCCGTCAATACACAGATGACTCATACCTATTTCATGTCCACTGACTGAATTCGATCCTGCCCGGTCAGTTAATGAAAATGTCTCTTATGTCGAATCGTTGTCTCTGAATGAGCACAAAAACTATTTATAAAAACACACCCCCTTGAGTCAGCATTGTGCCATTTTCAAATACTAATTGTCGACTTTAGTATATATTGGTTTTATTTGTAACCGTGCTCAAGCCCTTTGCTTGCCGATTTGCACGACAAACGGTACCTGCATGTATGTATTGAGCCATGCATTCCAGGTTACGGCACGTATCGAACTCTCGGCCTGTGCCGCGTTGCTTCATGGCGCTTTGTCTTGTATTATCTGGCGTTTGGCGCGTTCTTCGCCGTCAGCGACTCGTCAGAAATGTAAGATCTACTTAAACGGCTGCGTCGCCCGCAATGAAGCGTTTTGGCTGCCGGCATTACCTCTCACGTCATCTATTCATAAAATGTATCTTCTGCTTTGGCGCAACCGCCGATCGGTTGCATCCTTTATTCAATGTCGACGACTTGGACGATTGGTACATCGTCCTACCGTTATGAGCCGGCGGTCTATGATTCGAAAATGTATTTCGGTCGGGACCAGTATCGCAGACTGGTATTCGTCGCTAGTAGAGGTGTTACGGCTGCTGATATTTTTGCCGCTTACAAAGGGCTGCGTGAATTTTCTCGAATGCAGGCGCTTATGAAAGCACAAATACGCGCTACATTACAAACCTCATTGGCTACGCGATCCGTTCGTTTTTCGATCCCCACGCATAAAGCAAGTACTTGTACTATATGTGGGCCTGCGCTGAATTACATAGACGTTGCGGTATGTGTGCGGAACTCACTGAGAGGGGTTTCCAAGCTTCCGCTAACGACACCGACGATGATGACGACGGTGCTGCTCCCACTGACAACAATAAACAAGCAAAAGACGAGACCAATCAACTTATCGGCGCCTACTTGCTTCCGCCCACAGCCTCTACGTTTCGAGTTTTACGGCCGGTACCGTCGTTAAACATTCCGCCAGACGACTGGTTCCTAGCGAAACGAAGTCTGTCTACTGCCAGACTATAGCGTGTCCTTAAGATTAGCAGGCAAATACGTTACCCACTAACCTATCACGGGGACTCCTTCGAACCTACCCTTCTCTTACGGATGGCTATCGCAGCCGAAGTAGCCAAACCGACACGAACGCTTACTGTTGGTACCGGCGTCGCTGTTAAATTGTTACTGCTGTCATGTTCCTGAATTTTCTGGGATGATTTATATATGGCACTTTCACTCTCCATCTGGTTCTCGTTCGTCGGTCAGCCGTTACCGCCGATGTAACTGTAGCGTTCTTGGACGACGCTGCACGACTAGTAAAATACTAGTAGAAGACATACACCAGTTCTCCAGAATTGGAGATTTGCCGTAGGCTCCGACCAGCGGAAAAGTCGGCAGTGGCCTGAGCTATGGAAGAGTTCAAAGGGGAACGAAGTCGAAACCATACATCGATAAATGCAAATGAACCCGTTCGATGATATTGGTACAGCACTGCCATACTGCATGGCCGGCTCGATGCCGCATAATTAGGCACAGATCTCTTCACAAGTGCCTTCATCAGGTCAAATAGTAGCGAAACGCAAGAACAAAATTTCGGCAGAAGATCGATTTCGCCTGACGAATACCGGCAGGGATATCTTCGCTGTGCTGTTTTTCGCACGGCGCCTCGTAAATTCTATTCAGTTAATTTGTCGAATATTCATGTACATCGGAGCCGAAACCTCGATAACGCGTCGGAGGCGTAGCTATCTAATAAAAAAAAATGTCAGAATTTCGTTACGGCTCCGCCTGTACAGATCATTGATGCCTATAGACGTTGTATGGCTATCGTAATCAGCTCTTTTGTGCCGTACGAATGCGTAAGCGGCTTAACTAATAAACCTGCTTCATAGTCGTCCTCTACTGGGATTCTTAACGCCATGTAGCGCGATCAGGGTAAAATGACTCCTTGAAAATCCAGAAACTTACTTTTTATAATTTCCTCGCTGTCGGGACTCCGGACAATCTAGTGCTTACTCGCATGACAATCTGCCCTTTTGCCAGAAAAGGAAATAGGGCTCGTTTAGGCTAAATTATAAGATTGCCTCAGGTCAGCTAACAGTGTGTAATAATTTGCTTTTGCTTTCTAGTAAAAAAAAAAAAAAAAGTAAAACTTCAACCTGTAGAAGAATAGATGAACGCTAATAACTATACTAGAGTGACTCTGTTTTTTCGGAACACTCGCTCAAGTGAGTGTTGAGCTATAACACAGAATCAAAAGAAACACCACATTGCAGCCAAACAGCTGGAAAAGCCAACAGCGGATGCTTCAGCACTTCTAGCACGTTTTTAATAGATATAGGCTCAAACAATCACTCGAAGCCTTAACAAACCAACTGCAAGTTGTCAAATTTTCAAAGTTGTCAAAAATTAGCCAGTAAATATAAAAGTCTCCTTCCGTCAGCTACCGGTTCCATCGCGTTCCGCCTTCGCATGGCGAACGATTAAGCTCAGTTTTTCGAAACGATCGGAAATTCCTTAGCGCTTCTGAATGATCTCCGAATCTCGTCCCGCCGATCGACGTCAAAGGCATCTAGCGATAACGTTTTTAGATGAAAACAAATGGCGACGACCGCCAGGATCTCTATAGCAAAAGTCCAAGATAATTATTAATCGTTTCGTGGAATCGTAGAGCAGCACTCGAGGACATGTCCACGCCAACATAGGTTTCGTCTTTGCTTTAGGTAGTCCTGGTAGGAAAGCAACGCTTTAGCGAATTAGACATAGAGCTTCCAGAGGCCTGTCGGATTATCGAAGGAAACTCAAATAGCTTAGTGTGTACGATCTATGCGACAAGAATGAGCTGTTTATCTACTTATACCATATAGACAAAATAAGCTCATCATCGAAACACCTGTCAAAGGCCGATTCAATGTAACGTGGAGAATGGATAAAGGGTTTTCTTGGTTCGTAGAAAAATAAATAGGCTTTATTTTTCGTTCATCGAATCGCTTATGCTTGATTTTTCCTCGGAAGCACACGTTCGAAGAGTGGCGATTAGATCAGAGTTACCAGTAAAATTCTAGGTGATCATAGTTCACAGTTGTTGGCAGGCATTAGGATCGTGGCATTCCGCTGGGTATCATTCGTAAATTCTGAATAGTAGCACAGGATAGCGGCCTTTCGAGCAGACGAATTTATCCATCGATTTGTCAATTTCAGTGACATGCGGGGGTTCGGAGCAGTCTCAGCACACCGTTTGCTACAAAATAGTAAATCAACCTCGTAAACTGAGCTTCGCTATTATCGAAATGTACTCTACAATACCATGCGAGTTAACCCGGTTTTGATGTGTGCTCAGTCAATCATCAGCTACTCAGATCTCTACAGTCTGTATCCCGTCTACAATCCTACAGCTTTCAGATAAAGTCATAAAATCTAACATCAACCCTGAGTAATAGAAACGATAAAGACAACAGAGTAATTTAACGATACTAGATAAGATTACTAGATTTCTTGGCACTGGTCAGCAAACTGTCACGTTAGTAAATAAAATGTACGGAATCAATCTTGATATTGTCCAGTGTCACTCATTCAGCACGTGTACGAAGTGTTTCAACGATCTACTAGATAAATTGCAGGTCCAGTCACATCATTCATCCACAGAATGATGATTTTTTACGTGGCAGCGGGCGCCCAGTCGTAAGTCGAAGGTATCAATGTTCCACTGGATCAATATTACATACCCAATAAACTACATCGATACAATAAACATTGAATACAGTATACAAGCGCCACGCCGTCACCGTCAGCTGACCGCTGTCTGATCAGCAATCAAAAACCGCTCAATGAACCGTTTAATGTTAACCACTGGACAAAGTAACGATAATACGTTGTGATGTAACGTAACGAAGATGTCTCTTTGCATCGACGTCGCTACCGTTGACCCCGTTCGGTTGAACGAGGTACGCCTCAGCTGTCGCTCCATTGTCGCGCGGCAGGTGCCGTCGCCGCCGGCTTAATATTGACGCCATATCAGCACTCTTGCGCCGGCTGTTTGCTCTCGTAAACGAAGAACGCCGAGAGTCAAGTGAGGTGTCATTAAAGCTGAACGATACAGACGCTGGCGCAGCTCTGCCATTGCCGTTAAAACTCAGTCAGGAAGGATTGCTGATCTCTTTTGGACAAAGCAGCAGAGCACGGCGGCAGGGGCCCCGAGACCAGAACGAGTCCTATCGGCGGCTTACCAGCGGCAAATTTATGTCCGCAGAACACTGAATCGAAAATTGCTCCGTTGGGTCTCGCTGGTCACGGGGCAAGAATACGTCCGGCACCGAGCGTCGCACCGTATGCAGGTGACTCAAATGGGATAACAAATATAAAAATAAATACCTACAAGATTTGAACTTAACAATACGGTAGATACATGTGTCCGCTTATGTTGTATTATCATTACGCACAGAGGCATGCTACACGTAGAAACACATCGAACGCATGAAGTCAACCGTAGCAACGCTACAGGCCAAGAATAGAGCCGTTTTATACTATATATAGACAGTAGTGTATGTCTGATAGCCCATCGCTTTGCTAGTAACTGCTTTACACATAATGATTACTGCCTGTGCAAAATGTGTTCACAGAAGACAATAGGTTTGTTTGTGGTCGATTTTTTTAAACCATTTCTGTCTTTAGCGGTTGCCCGAAGCCTTAATTACAACAATTATCATAAACAGTTATTAGTCATCACGAGTGTCGGCGGTGACCTCGCCGCCAACCTTAGCGATTGAGGTCTTGCTCTTTCTGATTGTACGCACAATGAAAGCGTCACATGAGATGATCGATGCACGCGTCTGCCGCTTCACGCCTGAGTCCTCTTTTGTCTATTATAAGTCCATCTATTATTAGCCTAAACAGTGGTCCGTTTGTTGACGATATTCAGCACCGCCTACTTCACCACTTGTAGTCACTGTAAGGTATCAGTGGTACGTTTGTTCTAAAAGTAGAAAAGTTTGCAACAACTTTTAGATTTCGATCCATTTGATTACCCTGCAAATTGGCTTATCGCTGTTGGAGTTTACAATGCTGTAAGCTGTCCTCGTAGTTCAAATATCAAGATCGATACGTCGACTTTTAGCTGAACACTTTTGGCTTGTGACGCTAGCCAAGACAGATGTCTTCATTAATCTAGACGTCTCTATTTTGTGGGCCAAATAAAATAAGGACGAAAACTCTTACAGGTTACAGGTGAACCGAAGGCAAGCGATCGGAAGTATTAGCCACTGTGGGGACGCTTACGCTTGACAAACTCGCGACGCTTGGTTTGAGAAGCACCTGTGTCGATTTAATTATAGGTAGAGAGAACACGACTTCACAATAAATATCGCTTCGTCTGTTCGAAAACAACCTAGATTTTAGGCTAAATGAGGCTTGGACATCGCCGAATGAGTCTTCAAACACGAAAAATCAGTTAATCGACTTCTATGTGAGTGAGAAATGTGTTGCACAGATAACGTATGAGACTGACATCAATGTTTCCCTTTGATGTGAGACACGTACATGGCAAGGTAAGACCTTCCCTCCGGCTGGACTTGCTATTTTCCCTTTTTTCTTTGAATCAACTTCCATAGGTTAATTTCTTCGTAGTCAATGTATCGGACCTATAGCTATGATTTTACGAGGGCAGGGTTTCGATAGCTGCGTTCTTAGAACTGAAAGCAGATCATCCAGGCTGCTGCAAGCCGTAGGACACACCAACAACAAATTATCCGGCGGGGTCAAAGTACCGCCGAAAGGTTGACATGGAAAAAACAGGTGTACAATTAAAACCACCTCAAAGATGTGAATTTGAAGTCAAACGTTCAACTATTTCAATGCCGTTTTTACACCTGCTCCTACTTTGCTTTAATTAAACTTAAAAATGAACTTTCTTCTAAGCTCCCTTTACTAACACAAGTCTTTTCCATTCAGTAGCCAAATTACTGCTTCGTTTAAAAATGTTAGTTTTTTTTTCATTAAGGTTTCCACTCTCTGCTTAAGCGCTCACCAGATGGTCCCAACGTCCATAACACTTTTCCTGGCACCTTACAATTAGGCCGAGATTTGCTATGCAGTCTTCCAAATGACCCCGTAAGATAAGGTTCTAACGACCGGCGGGACACCTAGCGTTTATTCATTGGATCGTTTGAACTGAGAACATTTGTAAGATTTCGTTAATTAACGATTTAAGCATTTACCGTTATAGTACATAAATATTTCGTAGCGGTTTTTCGTCGTGATACCAGTGTCTGCGTCAAAAACAATACGTTAAACAGTGAAAGCTGGTTAACGGTTACTTGACTGTTTGGCGGTTTACATGTATAATAGACGCATGCCCATTCCGAGCTGGTCTCTGATGTTCTCTCAGAAATTCGGAATGTTCATTCAGATCATCTCCTGGCATTTTTTAGACCGATTGGTTCGTGGTAGCCTGGTTGGCGAGACCGATTCAACTTGTAGTTTCAAGCGACCAGGTCGCTTTTAAGCAAATCGGCTAGCAATAGCTGAATAGTCTGTTTAAACTTCAATAAACAATCGTGAATCGAGCATTGATTGATATTTATATATGAAATTTTTCAGCTGCGACTGCCTTGGAGACCGTACAAGAGGCATTTATGTATGGAAACAGTTGAAAAAAAACTATTTTTAAAAAAGTCCCCATGAAATATCTACAGAAATAGACGTAGTGTCAGACTGGAAAAGCCTTAAAAATTATTCTGTGTGGCGTAAGTTTCCGTTCAAAGCTCACCTGGTGCCCAATGGAAACGCCATTTAGCTGGGTCGCAGCAAATTTATTCTACTTTGCCTAACAATTCGCCTTTATCAATAGTTCATATGTATATAGCTAGCCGGATTAGGAATCGACGAATAGGCATAGACGGAACTCGAATATACAGTAGCGCGCTAGATAAATATTAAGCACCGAATGAGGCTTTGGAAGATCTTCAGCGAAGAAGAAAAACAGCAACTGTCATTAGTTCAGGTGCGAAGGAGCCATCTCTACTGCTAAACTAGACGGCAATATTACCAACAGCGTTACATGTATTACTAGTACTAGCTGTAACCGTGTTTCATTTAATAACTAGAAAAGCAAGTAGCGATCGCGCCAGCGTCAGTTCTATAAGGACGGACAATGCTTGTAGGCGATAGGCCTAGTCGGTACCTTGACCTACTCGTACGGCTACGATAAGGGTAGCGTCGTTCCGTTACGGCTGCTTGAGTGGGCTGCTGGTTCCTCCTGAACGGACGCTGAATTGACTCCGTCAACATATCGGGAGTTTATGTTGGCAATGGTTGACCGAGGTTGCCGAACTCTAGTCAATCACAGGCTAGAGTTTTCTAAAGTTTTTTCTCATTTGAATGGTTTTCTCGTGTTAAACAAACGGATATGCTACGCTTTGTCCCGTCTGTACCTAAAAGAAAATACACCTATCGCTCGGAGCAATTCGCTCTGTGGTTATCATTCTTATTTTAGACGTTAGAGATAAACGGCTACTTGTAGTACACGATTTATTAAATAATTTAATTTAGCTATAATTGTACTACAAGCGATTGATTAAGATCCTCATCATAAACCGTCACGTGACAGATTGCTTTTTGATAGCTATGGCAATTCAATAGGAAAAATTCAATATTATTCAATGACCAAAATTATCGTTCCAAATGGTCGCGATATATATATATATATATATGGACTATTTTTATCAGCCTAAAGCTTGATTCGCAGTAGTCGTCACAAATTTATTTGTACTAGGTGCCAGAAATAGACAGCTTCACACGAATAAAATCATCACCTCAGAAAGTCAATTTTGTTAGTCGAAACTTTGTGCCTTCAGCTTCTCGTTTTTTAGGTCAAGTAGCAACATGGCTGTTACTAAGGTAAAGAAATAGCGTTCTCCAGGCGCTCAGTCGCTCATGGCACTCCTAAGAAGCATGACTACGCATAACTTTAAGTCGTAATGACTTTTAAATAGTGCTGCTTCCTCAGGTTTAATAGGAATAGAGTAACTGCTTCGCAGCCCGCCAGTGGTGGAGGCGACAGTGTACAAGTTAAGGCTTAACTATTGACATCACTCATGTCCTGCCACAGCTGCCCGTCTGATGTTCAAGCCGAAAGTAATTCCGCACAGGCGCACCTACTGGTGACTCGGTACCAGAGTAAACGTGACAAGCAAGTGGCTCAATTCAAAAGCGTCTACTATCCGACAAGGTCGACCATCGAAAACCCAAACGAGTGTCGTCGCTGGGCGCTAGAGAACGAGATCAGGTCTAGATACGGGACCTGCCCAAGGCTTGTATCGCGCCCAAAGACACGCATGCAACGGCACTGGATTTTAGGATGCGCGTCATCAATGTAGCAACAACAAAAACGACAACGGTAACAACAGGTTCGCCATGACCGCCAAAAGTGATAAGAACAGCGGCAACAGTAGCGACGACAACATCAACAACAATTGCTTATTACGTCTGCTGCCTTAGCCACTATTGCGGTTAGGATGGGTTACTTTCGGCAGCAGCGACAGGTTTGCTTCGCTTGCTGCCGCAGTGACGCGAGCTGTTTCTACGGTTGTCCTGGACTGATCTCGCCGGTGTCGCCGCCCCTTACTTTGGCCTGATTTATTTATCTACTATTTGACTCTTAGGTTGTGCCGAGGCAGTGTATTCGCAAATTTCAATTAGCAGCAAGCGGTAGCTGACGTAGCTACTGGGGTGAGCTACAGCTATTATTTAGAGCTACGATTTGGCTTCAGATGTCATCGTCCCTAGTTATACTAGGTCAGCGTGTCCTGCCGTGTCGTGTCGCGGAAAAAATAACCGATGCTATACAAAGCGCTACTGCTTCCACTGCTGCTACTGCTGTTGCTGTAAAGAGATATTTCGGCAGTAACTCTCGATCGGTTCTCGCATATAATTGTAGGCATACGTACGTTACGGCGAATATCGATATAGTAGCACAAGAATTATGTTAGTTCGATGGATGTTGCGTTCTCAATATATGTATTTAGGAGCAGATAAAACAGATGAGCTTCTGTTGTGCTCAATAGGACAAACCGCTGCAGAGTAGGCCAAAAGTCTTCTGACAATTTTAAAAAAGGCATTTGACAGTTCGAGTGTCTTCATTTTACATGCGTACAATATACAGACCGGCGGAACACATGCCTCTTAATATCTTGGAAAAGACTTTCATAAGTCTTAAAAACCTTCGTTTAATCCATTGTGTCTTATGTTTACTACATGTTACTCTCTTACCATAATAGATTGGAAACGGAGACTATCAAACTACACACCGACTTTTTCAAACAGTCAAGAGACTTTCGATTCACCCTCAGTATAAAAAATCAAGGAAGCAGGCCACTTCAACATTTACGGGGTGTTGTCAGGACATATCGCAGGCACAATACGCTAGTGGATAATTTCGGTAGAACTTTTTGAGAACTCAGGTAACTTTACGGGCCAGTAACTGTTACTCGCTACTGTATTGAACAAAGCTATGCTATATATTTTATTTTATATACATTATAAACCTATATATACAACGGTGTAACTTAATCTACACGAATGGGCAAGACGACGCTTTGTTTCAAACATTTGCGTTTTGATGTCTGAGCGCCTAACTGTATAGATATAGTTCTATTTGAAGTCAAGTTATTTTTTCTGTCAATTCTTCTGCTGTATTTTGTCCTTGCCTCGTACTGCAACTGTTGTTCTTTCATTTAGAATAGAAACCAAATTTTAAGCTTGAGTGAGACATTAGGCCTGTTTTTACCTTTTATTGTCTTCTACATTAATTACAAACTTCACCTACCCTGTATGTCTCTGGGAAGTCGATGGCAATAAACAGTTTATAATTGTTATTATAATAACAAGGCACCACAGCTTCCTTCGTAGTGCTGTCCAGAATAACTCCAAAGCCAAAAGTTTTGGGGGACCTCAGTCTACATTCGAAAGTCGGCTAAAAGAAATATAAACATTTTTAAACGGTGCAAAAATCTATACATAAGCATCTGTGCTAAGTCGAAAATTTCCACGATTATAATATCGTCCCATGTTCTACGTATGATAAGCGCCAGGAACTTGTCTGGTCCCACGATTTCCCGCCACAATCAAACGCCGTAACTGTTCAGTACTCATCATAATAAAAGACCATGTCCACATACACGCACAAAGACACTCAACAACTTGGCCTTAAAAATAAGGAACACACACATAGATAGACAAACAGAGACACACAAAGACGTTTATACGTGCAAGTTTTCTATGTTTTCTTGTTGTCGTCAGTGTTGTTCTCAACAACTTCAGCCTCGTTCATGCTCCTTTTTTTTGCTGTTGCTTGTCCGTTCTCGTATTATCTTGTTCGTTTGGCACGTCCCTATTTTTATCCGTCAATCGTTAGTTGATGAGTTCGCATCGCGGCGTGGGCAATAGTAAGTCGATCACCGATGAACCTGGAAAGCAATACGTGAACAGGGATTCACGTGAATTGGCACGGTTAACAGCGGGTAGCGATGTAAGCGATGCTTGACCCCCGCCAGTGGCGACACTCATAGGGCAACAGCTTATCTCGCATCATCAAACTATTTGCTGTCTATGTTTAGGAGCATGCCCAACTCACCCCACCACCCCACTTTGTTTTGTCGCGGTTTTATAGCTATCAAGGTGCTGCTTTTAAAGGAGTCAATTCGTTCATCATCGGCGTGCCCGTCTGCCTCCTTTCCTGCCTTCCTGCCTGTTTGTCTGTTGAGCGAAAACTGATGTATATTTTTTGTGTAAGTGAGAGAATGCGAGTATGCGTGGACGTGTGCCTAACCCTTCAACTTACCGTTAAAACTCGTATTCGGTATGTTATCGCTATTCCTTTACACCAGACCATCGTTATACTGCAGTTGTGCATCAACGAGGTCACATTTACGTAGTCAATTGCCGCTGAACCAGCAGCCGCAGTGGTTGGAGAAGTAATAGCAAAATAATAGCGATGGGGGCACCAACGAGTAAGTAAAATCAACATAGAACTAATTTACCATAGTTATGTTCTGTCGATAATGCTGAACGAAGATTAGCGTTTCCAGGTGGCGAAGGTAATCGGCCATAGAATTTCGAGTTATTCCAGCATCTGGCTGACTGGCTGTATAGGCGGTTATGGGAAGACCCTAAATGGGGTTGCGGGGTAGGGACACAGGGATAGCTGAAGATGCTCGAGGGGGTGCGGGTGGCGCTATCTGTTAACAGTTATATTGTCGTTGGGTTACCATTTTTGGTTGCAGTTGTGTGCTGGTATTATCGTTGCAGCTTACGCTGGCGCTGTTACCTAGAGGTTGTTTTTCCGCGTAAACGAACGAAGACAACAAAGAAGATCACGATGATGATGATGATGATGATGATCATGGTCATGGTGATTATGGACCTGACTGAGCGGCACAGATGCACAAATCAAACGAAATAGGACGAGAAGGGACAAAACAAATAGTATTGTTAATGGAACGGAAGCGGCATGACACACCACAGTCCGCTGCTATCGGCGCAGTGCGATAGTTGCCAGCCGTAGTTTCTGCCGAAGATTTATTGTCGCGATGAGCAAGCCGTTGCTCCCTACCTAATAAAGGTTGTGGCAATGCTGTTAACAGTAGTGCTGGCGATACGACGACATAGTCGTCATAGTGAACCTGGGCAGGATAGTCACCGGTCGTAGCAATTCTGCTATTGTTGTGGCTGTTTTTGTTGTTTCTTCTGTTGTTGCTGTTGATTACAGCTATTGCTATAGGGTGAGTGCAACTGCCGTCGTAACCGCGATGGCAGCCCGCGTTGCTGGAGTCGTTGGCCGGCATCGTTGGTATGGGCCAATATTGGCCGCCAGTGGTGAGATGTTGCGTTGTCATTGCACGTTCGGTTCTTCTATTTGATGGCGTTCATCTAAATTCGAGAGTGAGATCCGACCATAACGGTTCTAATGTCGCAAGTTGATCAAGCGACGAAAAAGACCCGAATAGGACGAGCTAAGGCATAGCGGCCCTCCAGCCAGATGGCGATGGAATGGCTAATTGTTGATGAAGATGACAAGACTAGAGACGACGCCGTTGACATGGATAATAGTCACGCAATAGCATGCTAATTATAATGGTGATGAAGAGATATCAACAAGAAATATCAAAAACCAAGATGATGAAGAATGTGCGGGGGAACAACGAGGAGGCCAAGGGGCCATCTATTAGTTGCTATTCGTTGCACTTCTACTAACGCTACAGCCCTCACTACCGTCACGGCTACTACCCCCGCGACTACTACGGTGAGACGTAACGGTGTGATTGACAATGCTACTTCAAAGGGCACTTCTATTATCCTATTAGTCGTACGGGATCGTCAACTATTGCGCGGTCCGTCAACAGCCGTAGCTGTCACGTCAAAAACATTGCCGGCTGGGTTTATCATTCATTTCTCAATTACCACTTCTCGCTGTTGTCACATATATACATGATGAATCGAGCAAGTAACATCGACGTTTAATTTCTCAGGCCCATATACGACCGCATGTATTAGTATATGTGAGTCTAGAGATGAGTGGGTACATACATAAATTTATTACGGTGACCCAATGGATGAATGAGCGTGGAAGGTGGCGTGAGTAGTATACAGATTCATGTAGTACGAGTGTCTGTGTACAGGTCTCTTTCTATGTATTTCATACATGATTAGACTAGGAAAATAGTCCACTGCATTTTAATTAATCACAAGTCGATCTATGTTACCCATGGGCTTCATTCGAGAAGCGGTTTGTTGTCCGGTATCGGATCTGTGTATATGACCAACCGAGAGTTAACGAGAGAAAACACGCAGGAACATTAACGTCATTACGGATTTATACACCTCCAAAAAGAAATGTCGCTCTTCCAATAGTTAGCCTCCTATTCGGAGGTAAGCAATACATCAGGTTTCGTAAATACTCGTTCGATGTTTATTAGAAATAAAAACGTTCGATTTACATGTACGCTCATACGCACTGAGTTTCTGGAAAAAGAAAAACTTTTAGTAGCTATACGGAATCAAATAAAGAACTGCAGCTCTCTAACTTGAAGGCGAAGCTTTCATCGAAACGTGTGACTTGTTGTTGAAGACTGGGTTTCAATTTTTCTGGGTTATATAGGGCGATCTTTGTTAAAAAGTGTACATATGAAACACTCGTCACACACTATATATAAATGTATGTTCGTTTTTGAGCCCTGTGTTAGTTTTAGTTTTTATCGATCGTGGCAATTCTCGCAGTAATTAGTAGCAGTAAGTTCGCTTCATGCAAAAAACAATGGCTTACCCAAATGGCAGCGAAAGAAAGCCAATACCAGATGAAACGGAAAGATTTCAGGACAACTGCATAAAACCATTTGGGAGTTTTAGAATTACTAAATCACGGGTAATAACAACACTATTAAGATCTAAGCACCATAAACCTTTGCGTTATTATTACTCTTTTCATTTTTTATTTAATGAACGCTTCACTTTGCGGGTTCGTGTGTACGCTCAAACAGTACACCGGAATGTGTTTTAGCTCTCCAGAATTGAGACCTCTAGTCCTATCGTAGAAAGCCTTGTCCTTACTTCTAAAAAAATATTTATCAACTTATATAGTGGTTCTCGCTTCGCAAGTAAACGCTAACGGACGATTATTATCTATGAATAAAAGTTGTGAAGTGGTGTCCTTATAGCAACGGTACAGAAAAGTATCGGAAGGATAATCTGATGATGCCAATTCTATCAAGGAGACAACGCGGCACACGTATCATAGGGCAAAAACAAGAAGCCACTAACCGTAAATACACACAACGTTTGTTACTCAATAAACAGTGCTGCGATATTAATTAACGTTACTCATTATACACAAATGCAATACTATTTTCAATCCAAATATTCTTCCGTAAGAAAAACAAAATCACTTAATACGCTCGCGTTCTCGTTGCTTACAGTTGCATACGATACAGTTTGTTGTTTCCTGGGTACCACCTAGTTATTTTTGTGCGATTTGCTCCGAACGAGCCGTAATATTTCGATTGGCTTTAATGATCGTAGAAAACTCTCAGTGTTAACTGAATATTACCCTCGGACATCGGAATGGATGAAGATCACTAGTTCTTTGCATGCTTAGATAGTCGTTGCGTTTTTAACACGTTCGAAGCTTACCTGAAAACTACTTGTAGCTTTGTATTTACCAGCAGATCTAAATGAGTGGCTCTGTGGTAGATAATGTTGCCTCACATCTATTTTTTCGGTCCCCGATCAGGTACCGTAATGCGCGATTCTTTAAAAATCGACGAACACGAGCCGGCAGAAGCTGCCCCAAATGCACATCCGAAACGTCCCAAGTATCCAAAGCATCGTCTACATGAATTTGCGCTGATCCCTTTTGCCTCTTTGCAATTGCAACGCTCTGGGAAAGGTGAGGGTCGGTTTTTGAGCCAACACGTCAATGCTTATTAACTACTTACTGCTTATGTAGTTTTAGTAGGTGCCTCAGCATAGAATATCTCCTAAGAGGCACCCACGTGCGACACCAACGCCGGCTTCAACAGCGACTTCGGCCCTCATGACGTTCTTCGCAAATTTATGCAACAGTTATATGTCTCAAATTGCTCAAATGCTCAACGAGTTTTGATAGATCTCTGCCATAGCTGCTAGTGCCCATCCACACGACTTACTGCAGTTGCCCTGCGGTGTCGTTGCTCCGCTGGCCAGTTTACCCCATTTTATCAGGCGACAAATCGACCAGGAGATAGAGCGCGCTTCCAACAAGAAGCTGTACCAAGACATCGATGGCAAGATGTTTTTACATCGTCGAGCTAATTAGTATGGCTTACAGTCTTGCTATCTTCGCTGCAGGATCACATCGTTCTAGTCCTCATCGGCGCGAGTCCGTCGCATTTAGCCAATAGTCGATCATAGCGTATTCGTTGTTTATACAAAGTCTACATAAATAAAGTAGAACTACTATGACTTTCCGTCTTGAACTTTACTCTCTGTCGGTCCGAATTTCCGGTTATCAGCACCAGAGAAACGCATTCACTACCTGGGAATTGACTCCCTGCACCTACAACCGGAAATGACTTATAATACTTCAGCTTATAATACTTTCCAACACGTTGTCAAACCTATCCTAAGTACTAACTAGCTGCGCTACATCTCGCGGATTAGAAGCACCAGCCAAGTCTTGATGCAATTGTATATATAAATAATCGAAATGTTCTAGAGTTATGTTTTGCCCATTAGCCGGAATATAGCTGGCAAAATGATTTGACCCATTCCTACGATCAGCTTTGCTCATTACAAAAATCACTTACATGGTAGACAAACAAGCGGTTACAAAAAGTTTAACCTGCCGATTGCCCCATACCTGACGTCGGCGACTAGTTCAACCATATCCGTGTCAGTTGCCGCACTGGCGACAGCTGTAGCCGCATGAATATGACAATCTTGTTGATCCAGAGCTAACGGGCTAAATGTCTTCTTTACCCTCCTTAGATGCTCCTGATTCTTCCCGGTCTCTACAAACTAACAACAAGCTGACGCCACAGCGCTCGCTAAGCGCGGTCGGCAGCTGGAAATAACGTCGCGTCGGTTCAAGCAATCTGTTGACTGCGATGTACGTATATACACGTTTTAGCGGGAACGTCATTTCTTGTCTATACATGGAAACGCTTCATACGAAAAAAAAATTCACATCAATTGTTACTGTAATTTCGTTGTTTTGGGAGCTACGCTACAATGTACTAAAGCTTTTTGCCATAGGGATGTGTTCGTCCTGGTTTAGTAGTGTTTTCTTTTGCGAAAGTACGTTGCTGCACGTTATGGCTGCGCATGCATTAATGACTATACGTGCTTTGTATGCTCACGTCTGAACAAACCTATCTCCATTTTATGCTTTAAGTTCAATAGGAAAACCCGATTACGACGAGAGATAGGGCAAAGCAAATCGTGGAAATTTCGCTTTATTAGTCTATGCGGATGTACTGTAGTACGTATAGGGGATTCTGCGTGTGCAACAAGTACATGACGTTGAAGTTCGTTGCGAGCTACGGCCATACGCTCCATAGCATCCGCAAATAACAAGAGTTCGACCCAGCGTCTGAACCGTATTGAAATCGTGATTCACGAGCCAAACAGGCCTTGCTGGCTGCTTTTCGGGCAGTGGCTGAAACACCTTTTGCGTCCTACGAAAAACGTATTCCATTAAGGGCACAGATAACCGAGGAAAAATATGAAACACTCGTGTGAGGAGACGTCAACGCCGAAACATCAGGAACAACCGCGTGATAGCATGACCTGGCTTAACACGACGCTGGCAGCGTTCGAGTTTTCGGAGTTGACCCACATGATCCAGATGTGAATGTTTACGCGGAGCTGCCGTTGACGTCCGCCTGTGGATGTCTCATAACTGTAGCTTCTCATGTTTACGCTGACGCGACCTCTTTACGGCTGAGAAGAGAAGAATGAGTGTTATATCTTTGATCATAAATAATGGCCATCTCACGTAGGTTTTGATTAAAACTTCTTGAAAGGCCTTTCTAGCTTTCTAAGGAAATACTTGAAGCCCTCTCACGTTCGATGCTATACTTCTATCTGAGTAGAAGCTTGTTACGGTCTATGAACAGTGTCGCTCGAGCAGCCGGCTTAACGCAAATGGTATCGACTGATGGGGGCGTGTAGCCTACAACTTTCGACTAGATAGTCTCAGAGCACTGTGAATGGATGAAACGTACCGATGATTAATATTTGGCCGAACGAATGGCTTGAGGAGTTAACTATAGTGTAATTTAAAAGAAGCCCTTACCTTTTACGCTGTTTGCTCGTCTTCTGTCAGCCGCAGCAAACGCTTTCACGATAACCCCTCTCTGTACGTAGAAATCGAATCGTTTGTCTCAAGTAGATTCGCTGTTCGTATTCTATACTTATCAAATGATACGACAGAATGTTTGCTTTTTTAATGAAATGGCTTATTATATTCTGTGTGAAAGGTATTGTAAAAATAGCCCCTAACATAATAGATTTTGAATGATGATAATGACACTCCTCGCTAGTTTGAACCGCGTCGGCTCTGGCTGATACGACTAACTCCGGTTGAACGTAACTGTGAAATTATCAGACGACAGTGTTTATATTACAGCTTAAAACTCAGACGGCGTCGCAAGGCGTTACCAGCTGGCCTGCCACAGAAGGGACAGAATATCTAGATATTCAATGTACACTATGGCACATAGTCCGTGAATTATAAATAAATATATCTTTCTTCATAACAACGAACATACGACGAAATAATACCCAAACTCTGGATGACTGATACAATCTGCGTGCAAATACTGACTGATTGATGTTTGGATTGTCGTTTCTGCACGCGATATGTACGAGATAATTTCCCTGCATCTGTTTTAGCAAAATTCAAGGACCTGCCTTTAGGCATTAGAAAACCATTCCGCGATTAGTCGAGGACATCGGCATCATCAGCACATAATGCTTTTGTGACGAGGATGTTACATGGCGGTCGTCTGGGTCGGATTTTTTCCGTAAGTCGCAACGACTTTACGAACGAAGCATAATTCTGCGGAGGTTGCAAAGGCCTCAGCTGGAGAAAAGTACGAGGTGGTCTCGGGAGAGTCATAACAGCACGACGGCAAAGTGTAGATTCATTTTTTACCGGCGAAGAAATCGATATTGTGGTTACGTTTGAATTATAGCGCGGTAATTTTAATGACTCAAGCATCATCAGCCACGGCCATATATGACGAAAACCAGCTCCGGTAAAAATATAAACAGTAGTAATTTTCGCAGCAGCAAAACTGAAATTGCGATTTATCTCCGCTCGAAAGCGATAGGCATCTGGAGGGCGTATATTGATATTAAAAAATACAACTCCGATAAGAAGAAAGAGCATCTTATAGCACGCGATTTAACCTTTGCGAGCGTATGGCCAGTTATTGGTATCAATGCAGGCGAGAAGGAAAAATCATCGGAGCAAAATTCAGATACAATAGTGATACGATTGGTTCTATCGTTGACTTGCGTATATGTTCAAGCTGAAACTAAATTCAGTATCGATTTCGTTAACCAATGAATAGCCTAAGAAAAAAACAAAGAACCTAGTCGACCTGACCACGTTGGATAATACGGTGACAACCTTGTTGTCAATGTCCTGCTTTCTGTCATAGAAGTCAAACGGGCAACCTGACATTACTTACGCGGCCGGAAACAAACGAGGAAGTCTTTCTCAAAACCCAAACCGCGTTACCCTTTATCATCCATGTTATTTTTGACTGTTTATCTCGCTCCACACAAAAAAAAATACTAAAAATTATGTGTACCAAAGGTATTCACGCAATCAAATGCAGAGACACAGCCTGCACACAAACTGGCCACTATTCCGGGTGCCATTACAACGGCCGGCTACACAGCTACCCCTGAGAGTAAAAGTAGTTATTCTAATTTTAATGGCTAAGTAGTTGCTCATCGTCCATGCCAAGCAGTCGTCGACGTTACGCCGGCGATTAACCGCCTTAATGGCGGATATTTATGCAGCGTCAGGTGCCAGTACTTAACATCGACTGAACAGCGCCAGCAGCAGTCGAAAGCGATTCTTTAATGGAAGGAGGACCAACGTTCGTCGGTTGCATCGGAAGTAGTAAGTGACATCCGGAGAACTCAGCTCGTCAACCACTCCACCATAATTTTCGTCATCAGTGTCACTTCGTTTCCCTTTTCGTTGTCAGGACGAGGCGACGACGGTCGCCGCTGCGATCCCCAAGTTATACACAACAACATGAACAGCTGGCGTAGCTAAGCAACGCCTAAGAAACAGCATGAGACAATAGGAGGCATTTGCGATACAAACAGCATCGGCATCAGCAAGCACAACAGGTCTGAGACGGGTACCGGGTTAGCCTTTGCCGAGCCCTCGTCCGACCCGACGATTCCTGCGTTCCGCTGAACGGAAGACGGTCAAGTTGAAGTTCTCGCTGTTCTTCGCCGTTGTCGCTGCTGTATCTCTGCGCGGTATCCCCGGTTCCACCGCCTGACCAGCCTCGCGTAGTGACCTTTTTTTCCTTTATCCACTTAAGGTGTTACCCCTAACTAGACTCCACCGCCTGGGTTGCGACTTTTCCATCTATTAGTCATTCACGTACGGAGTATGTCTGGGTTTTTGTCGGTTAACAGCTAGGAAGAGTGGAAATGACTCTCATCGCTACCATGAACGTTGAGTGGTCAGTGTAAATCGCGTGACTAAGTTGAATAACAAAACGGCAACGATAGCTTTAGTAAGTGTGTGCTAGCAACAGAAGGTGCATGTTTATATATCTGTTTGGCGTTGTCATCATCACTTCTACTAGAACTGGGCGGTCAATTGTAATAGTGACATTACATACGTAATAGTTCACTTTAAGCGAAATAAGTGTAAAGGCATTGGTTGTTTGAGTAGCGAGGTGTAAAGTCTTTTCCTTTATTTTTGATTAGATACTCTTTACCTGTATTGTTTGTAGCCTGAAGGTGCACGAGTGGGTGAATCCCAGCGTTGCTTTTTCGGCCGTACCTCGCCTCTTCGGCCAGTGAACTAACGAGGCATAATGACATAACAGCAGTAGGGGGAAGATAAGGGGCTTATTCGTGCCGATCGTCATGAAGGGCAGATGAATGGAGCCGGCTGAATTGCCGCCATCGAATAGGCACTCACGGAATGCAGGCCATCGTGTAATCCTATCTAAAACATCGGTGGGGTAGAAGTTTAGAGTTGCAAAACGAGGATCGCTAACTAGTATGGTGACTAAATTCAACCAGCTGAGTAGAGAGTTGCGTTCGTCTTGAAGCCGGGCACTCGCCAAGCCGTTCCTGACGGATCCTTGTTGTTGATCATAAGGCAAAAAGGCTAATCGACGATTTTCGCCCAATGCAAAAAGAATAATGGAAGATTTCACCGATCTTGACGCTGCCAATGGCTAGCTATAGCGATTAATGAGCAAAAAACAAAACACTAATATCCTAAATCCTATTTTCGTGTCGCTGCGGGTCAGTGGGTGGCTTCCAGCCTAGTAGACCGTTAGCTGGGGGCTTGCCGCTTCAGTTTTGGTCAACGAACTAAATGGACGCCAGTGTGGTTTGTGGGCGCATCGCCAGCAACCTGATAAACGCTGTATGTCAAGTAATTCCTAGCGAAGGAAGAACCACTTGCTCGAAGCTGCTACCCACCTCGATCACATATAAAATGCACGCATGATGATAAGCCTAAAGCAAATTGTACGCAGATTATACATTACTGACCTATTCGAGAGGCTTTATTGGAAATGCCTAAAATACATGCAGCCGCACCGGATGAATTCGAAAAGTAGAAGCGACTTCGAAACGTGGTCTAACCCTGTCATAAAGCAATAGTAGAAAAAGTATTAGCTATTCATCAATATATTCGCGGTAAACACTGGATGGTGATGACGTGAAGTCTACATGAGTAAGACAATAACAGATGCAGAATAAACTATAAAGAGATACTAAGATGAAGAACATACAAACCCAAGCAGGAAGTAATGGCAGGACTCAGCAAGCTACGACATATGCAAGTCGACAGTAACCTTCGTAGTACTCTTTTGGCAAAACATATGTTACAGTAACACGTCTATAACATTTTGACTCTGTCCTCGATGATGTAGACTACACTGTTGGTAAAAAAAAAAATATATATATATATATATAATATTTTTATTCTTCTCGAACTATCTATGAAAACCATATTGTAATATCGGCAAAAAGAGAATTTAGTTAATGCTACTAATTAATGGCTCCTACGCCACGACAAAAAAAAACCGAACACTATGGAAGTCCAATTCGAAGTGTATGTACACAAACGGCTTCATCTGCATACAAAAGCCGCTACTATTATTCCGATGCATAAACGAACTATAAACGACGGTCGATTTCAGACGGTCAGATTTTTCATCAACTTGAAAACGTTTTCCAGTATCTCGATCAAGGTCTCATACGAGAAAAAATTTAACTTTCCTCCTGCCGGCCAGTGGATGGCAGCCGATTCAAAGAATCTGTTGGAGTAAGATCATTTATAAAGATGCTGACTGTGACGAGACGTCTAACCAGAACCATTTTAGGAGGCTCAATGTCTTGTAAAACAGTCGGATAGAATAAGCTGAAAATATAGTCAATATGATTGTTTTAAGCACTGTCGTGATGTGTGTTGATTGATCGTCGCCATTCTGAGTGTGAGAACGTCGGGACCCGAATAGGTTGAAAAATACGAAATAAGATGGCTCCAAGATTCGGAAGTCTGTCCAAGATAATCTATCCAAGCCATGATAAATCGTTAGTTGGCATGAATGATCTCGCCATGCGCACTACTTGTGCAGTCTAGCAGTTTTCAGGTACAGGAGAACACTCTGTAAATAAGAAGCAATGTACAGTTAAGCTGTTGTTTATATCCGGTACCATAATTTTCCACGTAATAGTTTACATTTGCATTCCTGTCGACAGAAATGGCTGTTTTATTTAAATCGATCATCGTCGCGGTTTAATGGCGGGTATTCACCGCCATTGAAGTGCCCGATAACAAAATATCATAGAATATATGCGTAAATGATAAGAGCAAACGCCCAATCTCGTTAACTTTCCAAAAAAAAAAAACAATCAAAGTTTACACATGTAAATCTTTCTGCGAGTATCCAATTTCCGCAGTACTAGGTGACGTTCTACTTTGATTAAAAACTCAGCCATCTTTCAATGAGCCGAAAAACGAGGAAGTGGCTTTTGTCCTACAAATATTATTCGTAGGACAAGCTTTGGACACAGTCTGTTGAGAGAATACGGTCCACAAGATATGACCCGTCGCTAGTAACCGAAGCCGATTACATGATTCTGAGCAGTAACATTGGCAGGGCCTAGAAGAGGGCATGCAACACCAACGACATCGCGCCGAGCTCTGAACGATTGCCAGTGATTCGCTGGTACCACCATTCGTTTCGATGTATTCATCAACTGAGGATCGCTTTGACTCGCTGCGCGTAACATCTCGGTCCGCAGCGATATGATTGACTGCTTTAGTAGTGCAACCAAACAGTGATGATATCAATTTCAGCCCCACTAACATCTTCATTTATGGCTCTTATGATACTTCGATAGGTTCTATTTGGTTATTATAGCTAAAAAAAAAGCTAAAAAAGGACGGCCTCATTTGTGGATAATTAATACATTTTTTTGCTTGGTTATTGTATTGAGTATTATTATTGTATTTTCTGTACGATTTTTCCTTTATTTTCGTCAGTGAGCTAAAGGTTCGTTGAAGGGAAAGAGCGGCTGAGAGACATAAATGATCCTGCTCGCGCAGATTATGGTAATTTGCCTAACAGAGATGTCCATTGCGTCCGCTGTCCTGTATCTTGTTGTGGCGATGCTCCATGAAGTAGAGAACGTTGAACGAGAAGAACGCAATCAAGACACCGTTAGTTCCTTTCCTCAATGAAATAGAAGATATAGTAAATTGGAATAATGCTTGCGTTGAAGCAACCATTGCCAATGGACATAGCAGTAAAGCCCATTCGTCTTCCATTGTTGTTGCCGATAGACGAAAAACGATCGCCATAGTAATTAATTAATGTAAGATGCCAATTATCTGATGTATGAAGTATCATTGCTTTCATTTATGTTGTATTAAATACAAACCTGATTGAGCCGTATATTTATTTACCTCCATTTATCTAGTTTATCCACCATACCAAATCGAATACAGGGTACAATACAGTATGGATTTCCTCGTCTATCATGACACCATTGCAATTCGATGGGGCCCGACGAGCTCAACCAGAATACTCGTCAAAGGTGGCCGTTGAATGAATGCTGTTCGGTCTAATACCGATAGTACTCACTGAATGAGTACCTATATACGCCGGTACGCCACTATATCGAGTGCTAAGCTACAGATTTCATCCTAACGGACGCCGCACCACGGCCAAGGCCCCTTAACGTAATCCTCATGCGACACAGGCCACCGATCTACGAGACTGTTCACGTTCGATCAGTAGCTATATTTACTGCCGATGCTTTATGGGGAATAGCAACACGAGTGAATTAGCCCCGTTTGAAGATCAGCAAGTGAGCATCGACGTACGCGTCTGAACCCCAGCCTCTATATCCAAAGCCTCCTCTGTCTCTGGTTTCGACGACGAAAGGCAAACATTTTCTTGTGAATCGAGTTCTCTCCGCTAGATCTCAGTTGAATGGCGTTGTTGAGTCGTTTGTGGAGTCGTCATTCGGCACGTAGATGCATAGACGTGCCTGAGACTACAATATAAAGATGCGATTGCCACCTCTCACTGGGAGCTTAGGCATTCCATAAAACCTTTCACATATTATTGTACATATTTGCCCTTTAATGAAATATTCTACTTGGCTGAAAATGATCCATCAGTGGCAAGTAAAAAAATAGTTTTCTTTTCCAGTAGCACTATTAAATGCATAACGTTAGTCCTGCATGAATACTCATTGTACAACAAAAACAGAGGTAGTGCTGCCTCAAGGCGAATTGGCGACTTATCACAGGAAACACCAAAAAAAAAATAAGATGACAATTAAAGCATTCATTGGGCTCGTGTCCTGGTCGGCACTGACGCTGTACAAGTGTTGCTATCGAGCTCGATGTCGAAAACGGACAGCTCAGATTTGTCATTAATTAGACCATTCGTGGAGGCCCTAACTCAGGTATAAATAACTGACTTGATCTTACAAAATCCGTGCCAATAACTCAGCCTTCGTTACTCACGTAACTTGTATAGCACCGTTAGCGGATCTTGAAGCAGAAACCCCTGATTTCTTCCGATTATCTAGCTGAAAGAGAAAGTAGCCAATCAAACAACCGCCTAAAGAAATGTTATTGTTGTCAGTAAGTGAACGGCTCGTTTTATCCTGTTGACGCTATGTACTTATTTTATCCTATAGAAATTTCTATAAAATCGTTTCATCATTATTTTCTTAACAGAAGTTATCCTTACGGCAATAGGAAATCTTGCCACTAACCAAATACACTACAGCTGTTTTCCCGCGTGTCTACTGCGCCCGCATGTTTAACTCCTTTAAGACTCGCACGAGTGTTCTTCTAAATAACTGAAGCAGTGTACTATGTTCTCAAAAACACCCAAGAATAAATAAAATACAAACGAGATCTTCATGCGTACACCAATGTTAACGCAGCAAACTAAATAGCGCCTGTCCATTGCCCCCCGAACGAAGAGGAAATAACCAAGACGTTTTCTAGGCCATTATACTATAATAGATGATAGTATGGGTTCTGCCAAGAGGATACTATATGACAGATGTAATCAAATACCGCATTAAAGGGTAGGAGTTATAGAAAGTAGTAAATTACATTAAATTTTTCGAGTTCCCTAGGGGCACCTTTATGCGCATGTTTGCTGAACGTGCGAACTGGACTATCGATTATATGATCAATGATTGATTATATGTTTATATAGATACCATAACGATGAGTTTCGCTACCATTTGCTAATTGCTCTATTGTTCCCGTCGGACAACAAAGAGCCATCAGCGGTAAATGAAAATGTCCTATTGTGCCTTGGCTGCCATACATTTGCCGGTTGTAGAATTTATTTCCTATTGATTTCCAGCTGTATGCAACTACAGTAATCGACGCAATTGCATGGGGTCAGTGAAACGATCTATTGGTCTTATTAAAACCGATAGTCTTATATGCTGTGAGTGATAACGATATATTTCCTGCACGGTACCATGAGCGAAGGCAGAAAATTTCTCGCTGAGCTACACGCGGTTGCAATAGAAAAAGTCCGGCAAAAATAAGGTTCATATACTTGCTTGCTAACCTCAATTTCTGCAAGAAGGGCTATACAAAATCGAACGATAGAAAGAACAATAATAAATATATGATGTGCTGACTGTGTCCCTGCAAACTAATTTTGTGTTCTTCTTTCGGCTAACACCGTCAGCTGATTATTATATTTTAATAGCAAGCAGGTTTCTACAAAAAAAAAAAAAAAAAATACAACTAGGATTATATCCCGAATATAATGAAAATCATATCAAGGACCTTCCACCTGGTACAGTAATCGCCGCTTATCCTTTACACATTCATTGGGCTATTATTATTATTATTATTTTGCTTTTCAAAGATCTACATTGCATCGACGTGCTATGTTTAGCATTTTTTGATCGATATCAATGAGCAAAAAAAGCACATCGTTAGCATTTCCAACAAAGATGGACATTTTCCTCAACGTGCGGGGACTTGCGACAAGAAGAAATCACGATAGTGAATGGGGTCTGATATAACAAACCTGGAAGTCTGTGCAAATCCCTTCTTTGATATGATTGAACAGCTAAAATGGCCGGTGCATCAACTCAACGCTTTGTTGTTTTCCAATAATCTGACAGCGTAATATCATATTTGACCTGAAATGTCTTGGTGCATTAGGTTGCGCAATATGCATGTAACCAAGGTTTTTTTTCCGACTACCACTTCGGGCTTTTGCTGCACACGTAAATTGAGGGTCAGTTATAGCAGACAAACAACTGTCTGTATAAAAGACTTGCGTTGGACATTATAAGAAAGTAATTCGGGCTTTATTTTGGGAAGTTCGTTCGAACGTATGACACAGTCAGTCACTCTATCAACAAATTTTAAAGGGGCTGCACCTACGATAATAGTGCTTTAAAAGATAGTACAGAATATGGAGGCATGATGATCCGGTGAAGAGGGCCAAGGTCGCAAGCATCTCACAAAACTGCTCTGGAAACTATTCATAGAATCCTGTATTTCTAGAATGTTAAATTTTGATGATAAAAGAGATACATTTGCATTGGCCAGTATTTAAAATAGAGGCTTATTGACTTATTTTTACGCTTGGCTGCTTGTAACTAAACATCGAGGGAAATTCAAACCTAAGAAATTTCAATTACACAACAGTAGTACCATTTTTAGCTCACCAAAATGCATCCAAGATAACCATTCATTTTCAAAAATGACAACAAAGGAAAGGACAAAAGCTGCTACAGCAATCCCGCCCAAATCTACCTTTGTAAATAGTCGGCCTCGAAATTTCCTACTATTGAGTTTTATTCCCTAGTATCAGTTCTCAGTAACAATCTTAGCAAGTGATTCTCCTTACGAAATAGGCATTGGATTTGCATTCAAATGCTCAAAGAAACAAGCAGAGCAAGATAGGCAAAACACGAAGGAGACGACCAACAACCCGTCATTTCATACAACCTATAATGGGAACAAGGCCGTAGCCCTAGGCTTTGTCCTGGTCAAAAGTGCTTCGAGCTTTATGTCAGGTAGTGCTTTAAAGCACTGCCTTAAACTATTAGCTCATTTTTTAGCACGAAATAACCTTGTATAATGGGACGTTTCGAACCTAAATAACCTAACGTGTTTTTAAATTGCGCAGCATTTTTTGTTACTGCAATCACATTGGAAGATAGAACGCGGATAGTGCAGAAACGCGTTTTGTATACAATTGAAGAGTATAAACTCTCCTAGCAATACTTCTAACGTACTTGACTTGAATATGTAGCTTGAAAATTTACTGTCTGAAGAAAAAAATACCATGGGAAATCATCAGGATTATTATAAGCATTTAAAACAAGCAAATCTCAAAAATACAATAGAAAATTCGTTTACTCAAACACATTCCCTCTTCACTCACATATATTACCATTTTGTTAGTTACGTGTTTCTCTACCAGAAAGTTTACAAACATGCTAAGGTATGTTAGGCAATGCCATAGGAGCGTTCTCTTGTTTAAATTACTTCATGTACAGAATGATATATATATATATATATATATATATAATATTCCCAGCAAGAATATTCGAACGAAGGTTAACTTTTTTCTATTAGTCATTATTCTTTCAACTTGCTAACAATAGTCTTAGCGCATAACAAGTTACAACGGCATGCATAATCTCTAATGGTGTAGTCTGATAAGTGTAGAGATGCTTCAGATGGTACAGGTTCAAAATCGGGCGTCGACACATCATAAACGTTTGAGTGGGGCAGCCGTCTAGAGCAATGCCTGCAGTTCGTGCATAGTCAAATAGCTTTTTAAATCATGGAAAAAGAAAGGTACAGGAGAAGAACTATTAGAGCCTTATGCGTCTAAGCCCACAGATAGTTGCTCAAAACACTGACACTCAGGCGATCTACCTTTGCACTCAGAAGATCCAACATCTTAGGCCATAAGCGGCCTCCTTTAAAAGAACTTGCGCTAGGCACGATTTAGATTTTTCTACACAAAAACATGACTATTGAGAAAATACGCATGATACATTTTCGAAAGTTCTCTTGTATTCGTTGTTCTTTCACCCTGAATATTGGGGTCGACGATTTTTTCTAACATGACTTTGGCGCGCTTTCTATCTTCGAAAAATTCGAACCACCGCCTTAGTCTCCGCAAACAACATATTTCTCTCGCCTTGTATTTACTGGCACATCTGTGAAAACAATAACACTAACAAGTGTATTAGCCACGTTATCAGAACCTCACTTGTGCTAATATTATTATTGATAATAAAACCTTATCGTATTAATCAAGTTTAGTCACCCTATATTATTAATTCATGATTGAAGTTTTGTAAACTTTAAGATTATTTTATTTGCCTCTGTTGCCTTAACGCGGTTGTTCCACTAAAGGTAAGTGTGGAGTCGTAGACACTTTATAACATGCAAATGCCACAACGTATTCATATTGTGTTTAGTCGTAAAACGCTAACTTCTTTTCATTAAAATAAAATCTATTACTTTCACAGTGCTATTTTTAAATTGGAGTGCAACTATTATGATAGACGGTACTCACTTCGCTGTAAAATAAGTAAATGTCAATTATAAGTGGACGGTATTTACTGCAAAATCGTTTGATCGATAGCGTTGTTGATTGTATAATCAAATAATCTTTTCAGCCTGTACACATGTTTTTTCTTTTAGTTTCTAAGCAGTGATCGAAAACAGAATTAATATAAACATTTGTTTGTTTGGGCTGGGGACATACATGCAAAAACATGACAAAAAATAAACAAAATCTTAAAAGAAGGCTATCCAGGAGTCGCCGCTTCAAGCCATGCCACGGATATGCGCTACACGACTTGTGTAAAAGGAAGTAACTTTTATTACGACCAGGCTATCTTTTTCCAACTTACCTGATGTTATTTTCTTCAACTTAATTTCAGCTAGGAACGCATCATTTATCAGTAGGCAAACGCTTATTAAAGATAACTCGACAGCATGAGTACTGCCCAGGCTACAGGCAACGACGCAAAAAAGCGTAAGAAGAACTATTATATAGGAAATCAAGCTGGCGCTAAACGGGCAAAACGATCAAATCTACTCGATTGTGGGACCGGTCTTGGGTTTCTAGTTACAATAAATTCAAAACAGGAACGTCGGGCCACTCTGACAGCGTATTCTTTGCTCAATGAGGCCGCGGATCGACTCTATGGGCCACAAGAACAACAAAACTTGGACAAGGAGTCCGATGGTGATGATATTGAAACGGAACTCAAGGCTCTAAGGGAGGAAAATTTCAGGTAACTAGGGTGAATATATTCACGGGCGCGTAATCCTCTAATTTCTCTTTAAAAAAGGCAAATGTTGTAATAAGACTTTCGTTATGTAGAAGTATGTTGCTGAAATATAGGACAGTACATCATAGTAAACTATGCACTGATCGAATGCCGCTCTCGGCAGTTACTAAAACCTTGCAACTGGTTAGCGTCTGTCTAATCACTAAAACGTGCGGTACAGGAAATCATGTACAAGAAATAAGTTGAATGTGTGATAATTGCTATCGGTAAGGCAGTATTTGAAAACAAAAAAGAATGCCTTTTATTTTTATTGGGTCATTTTCGCTCAGAACGTGCGTACCCCGTACGGCAAACATGTATGCGTGTACGTACTATTGCATGTCGCTGTTATACGTCGGATTAAGGCTAAATTTTATCCTTTACAGATTTAGCAAATTGCGCACCGAGATTCCATCAGTCATCTTCATTTCCAGTAAACTGCCAAAACCGTTAGAGATTAGTACGGACATGTATACCCATATGCCTTCTACGGTTCAGCATATTGTTCGTTTAGTTCCGGTATTGGCAACATGCAAAACTCAACCTGAATGTGTTTCGAAAAAGGTACAAGTAACGTAGGTGAATGTGAAGCCTACATTTTTTGCAAAGAATGTGAGTTCGTTCTTTTTTTGTATCTTGGAACCACCACTAATCTGGATGTCGAAATGCTTTTTCCTTTTGGTGCTATCGTTGCCGCAGGTCCTTGAAGTACTGGAAGAACAGCATCCTGCTGTCCTTTCAAAGATTTCGTTCTTTGTACAGCTCAAGGCCCGCCACAACAGTGAGTACAACTCGTCTGAGGCGCGGCGCGCTTTTTGTATGGAACTGGCTAAAAAAGTAAGAAACCCTTTAACCATATTCTGCGTAACTTCCACTTGGTATTAAGCCTCTTCGATGTATTTTTGTCACTTAATTATTCGAAGAAAACGCAGCCAATAATAGCGGCATTCAGTCGCAATTTGCTGTCAGACCAAATCAGATTTAAATTAATGCAATGAAACCATTTTAATGCTACGTTAATAATATCTTACTTTGGTCAACAAGTTCGTATTTCCTTTAGGTTCAAATAAAAGCTTTCCAACAATTTCAGCACGCCGACTTTGGTCAAAATTTCGGCTTTCAAATAACATCATGACTCGTCGTGACTCATATTATCTAAGAAAAGTAGCTTTGAAGCTATCTAGCTAGAAAAACGGTTAATGCTTTTTCAAAAATTTAATAGTTTAATGATGAATGAATTTGATGTGAGCTGTGTTTTCGGCTTTAACTAATACCGCCAAGAAACTTTGCTTTTCTCTAGTGGTTTCAATGTAATTACAAATAAACAGTGCATATTAATTCTTCATTCCTATTTTTTTTGTGGTTTCAACATACACAGACACGCTCATAGAAAATTACTACCCGTTATTTCAGGTCCAAGAATGGAATTGCGATTTTGTCCCTGAGCTGAAAGAGCCTGAGCTTGTTATAAATATTGATATTTTGCAGAAAGTCTGTTGTATTTCTCTGCTGCCACATTTTGCTCGTTTCAAGAAGTACAATCCGGAGCAATTCAATTCCGTCCAAGTCGCCAAGGTAATATCTAGCAGCGTTTGTCTAGGAAGACATGACGGGCTATAGTTTGTAGCAAAATAAAATAGAGCAGGTTCCAGAATTTTATATACACATAAATTAGGTGCCGTCCTTGAAAACATAGCATAAGGTAGTACTTGGTTCTACAAGGCTAATCTTACCGTGTCGTGCCAAGGACAGTATTGGAGCTTAAGTTCTAATGCTAGAATAGATGCTCCTATTTTTTAAAAAGTGACAATGTAGGTATTTTATAAAACAAAGATATTGTGTGACTATGGGACAAAAAATTGAAAACTATTAAAAAAAATATTCGGTTCCAGGAGATGCAATTATAACTGCTGTAAAACAAACGAATCTTGGAAAAACAATTCAGAAAAATGATAAACAAAAAAATAGTACATTAACGAGAAAATATGATCGACATGAAAATAAGAAATCTAAACCTCATCTTAATTTTTCTATCTATTTTGAGGTATTTTGTTTTAGGTTGATTTCGTTGTTCTCTTGACTTTTAATCTTTCAATATAAGTTTGACTTATGTTCCTGTGGTGTTTACCTCGCAATATTTGTTTCATGAAGTGCTGGCATTGTTAGTTTCAAAAGCGATACATTTTCTTGAAAATCAGAGTTTAAAGTGAAATTCTATAACATGAAAATATATGTAGGACAAGAAAATCTCAAATTATATATACCACTTGGACAGACTGGGAGGTTCCAACTTATATAAGTTCCACAGAAAAATATCTAAGAATTCCTGCCTATCTTGAATGTTCTTAGGCCTTAAGTAACTTTACGAGTAATGAGGGCAAGTCGAAAAAAGTAAATGCCAAGAATGGCAAAGAGGGTGATGACTCAATAGAACATCGAAACAGCCACACGTGTCGAGTTCTTCCGAACGAAAACTCTACGGCTCCCGAGACATCAGATTGTGTCGCTCGAGATAACAATGAAGACTCCGACTTGAAAGTACGCTAATTACGTGACTTTTTAGTTGCTTGTGATATACGAGCAGTAGAGTTGCTGTTTATTGGAGTATGCCGTTTGACAACAAAACGTATTCTATAAAAGTGTTAATTTTAAAAGATGTCCTTGTGACGTATAAATACATAAAAACACAAAACGAAAAGCATAAGTGGTAGAATGTCTCTTTGCTCTTGAATCTTTATTTCTTTTTGGAGTCATGCAGAATTTTGGCTTTATTGGTGCCTCAACAAACGGTTATTCTGTATATACACTATAGCTTTAAAAAAATGCGATTACATTATTTTACGTCTCTAGATGAACTAAAAAGCATATCTTTTTTTAGAAGGAAGATGGAACTTAATTCCTCAAGCAGGAGCAAGCGAAAGCGACGTGAGTCCTCTACATTTCGCGGCTGTGGCGGAAGAAACCTCGTGTAATATAGCTATGTACAGGAACCTTATTTTTATTTATGGTAGACGCATAATACAGACATTGTCGTTTTGGTGCAATGAAAATGTGGAAAATACGCACCACCCAAAATTTTACCGTGATTTATTTTAATCTGCATGTCGCAAGATATCCAAAAAATCCAAATTGTCATCTCTATGTTGCGTGATACTTGATTCCCAGTTACAATTGTGTTTTGTTTATATTGTAGTAGTCTACTAGAAGCTCAATAGTAAATTGTTAAGTCGAAATTGAAGTATGTACTCATTGCGGGATCCAGCATAATTTCATAGTAATTGAACTAACCAAAACTTTTCTTTATATGATCCAGTTCCAAAGATTCTCTACTATACTGAGAGAGACGTAGTTCTTCCTTAATTCGACAGGCAAAAAAAGTGCATCGAAGAGCACTAAATATTCCGTTTAAAATTACTAATTTAGTAATTTTGTAATTGATATTGATGCTTTTCTTGCTGTTATGTTACATGAAAGCGTCATGTGGTTCTTGGTTGATCGCAGTCTTTCTCAACCGATACGGTATTTATGCTTATATGTTTAAATACAGTTCATTGAGATCTTGAAAAAGGGAGAATAAATTTCACTATTGAGATGTATTAAATATTGATCCGCAACATTTTTCTATGTCTGCATCGACTAGGCTTCATTCTATTTCGAAGATCGACATATACTTGGAACACAATATCTTTTTATTACACATTATAGGTCTAAATATTCTGGGTGTTTGCGCACTGAATGGAGTTCACCAAGTCCAAAATTTCAAAGATAATAGTTGCTTGTTTCCGTCATGCGATGCGATAGAACTGATGACTTGTCCCACACGACGTTGTAAAACAGGAGCTTGATAAAAAATAAACAAAAATCTATTTGCAATCTTACTGTATCTATGATTCTTTTAAACCATAAAACTGGCAGATACAGCTAGCTATTAACAGCGCTAATCGCTAGTGACGCGGCAGTTTCAATTGCTTGTTAGAAGCTTCTGTCTTTGTTGAAATACTAATTTTGATTTATACGTACTTCCTTCATTTTAGCACTCAAAAACATTTTTTCAACATTTATTCGTTCTAAAACAGAGACCTGTGCCAATAGAGGCTTATGTAAGATTTTTGAAACTGGTTTCCTGAAGTTAGGAGGCTATTGAATTAAATTATAAATTTAACGAAAAGCAACTATCACGTATATAAATAGTTTTTTTATAGCTTCAATATTGTCAAATTAGTAACGTATAAAAATTTCTAAGAAAAACAGTCTACCTGACTTGATTAAATTGTTTCAGCGCGTGCTATGACCACCTCTTTCTCTTTAGTTGCTGGAATTTCCAACAAACAATATATTTATTTACTAAATTAGATGTTTTGTCTAAATACGGGTTCTCTGTAGGTTTATTCGACACGGCATAAACTGTCCTTTTCGTGACGACTGGATAAAAAGTTTAAGGAATTTTTAACCACCCTGTAAATAAAAAAGTAAAATTTAAACTTTCTACGGTTGTCGAGGAAATTCTGCTTCACTTAACGAGGCGGTGTTATTAGCGGCCGTCTAAAAACAGAGGCACAAGGAAAGATGTTTCTTTAAAAATAGCGAGCTTGAGGTGTCAGCTACCTCAAATTTTATGACAAAAATAGAGCCCCTTAAAGTTAGAAATGATTGAGACTGTAGTCGGTTTCTCCTTGTTCGCAATCACCAAAAACGAAATCACTTACTACAAACAAAAACATTAAAAAAAAAATCATCTGCCACTGCTTAGCTTATTTCCATTTTTTTTTTAGAGTAAAAGCCACCTGACTGCGTCTCGTACCCCCACATCTGCCGTGAATCGAGAGACAATTGATGACGTTACCCAGAGAATTGATCGCATTTATCCTGTAGTTGAAACATGTTTCTTTATTCGAACATATTCATCGACTTCTCTGTCAGTTTTAACGCCGCCAAATAGTTGTTCTGAAATTAATCACAATTTTGGCACAGAAATGAAAATAGAGAAAAATTTTATTAGAAATAAAATAGAGGTTCGGCTACGTTCTTCTTCCATCGGCCTGAGTGGAGCAACAAAACTACTTAAATATCGTTGGCAAAATGGGTACCCATACGTGCACTCAAGAAATTCTACGTGCTGAGGCTTCAAAAATTAAAACAAGAGAGCGGCTGGGTTACTTTGCGCAGATTTCTATGATCTAATTGAGTACGATCGTTATTACCAGGAAAGGGAATCACCCAGCGGGTGATTCCCTTGCCTCACAGATATAGCTTAGAAGAATAAATAACTTTCTTTTGGAGGATCTCTTGACAAAGAGGTTTTTAATATGAACCGGTTGTCATGCTTACCTCAATAAACTGTTTTTGTATTTGTAAGATACGTCCAAGAGGACTTTTTAAGAGCTTGAAGAAAATATAAGACTGTTGTAAGCGCGTCGGTGTCGATTTTTTCTACTTGCCTTAGATAAAGCTTCGTATTTTCGTATTTGGCATGCGATCTGCTTTGGTTTCATAGATTTCAAGACTGGAGTTGCTCTGCCGCCTGGGAAATCAATTCATATGATTAAATTTCATAAGTATTTTGCCAAAGAAATGCTTTTATGTTGCATCGAAGTAAAAAAAGTTTTCAGGAGCTTTTTCGTGGTGTGTCTAGTTATATGCAATCTGCAGAATACTTTCTAGCAAAGACTAGAATTTCGCTATCTTTACTGTTCCTCTTCTTTTTGTTAATATCACATTTCTTTTTTGTAGCTGTGCTCTCAATGAATCAAACGAATCAATTTATTGCGTCTCCACAGACATTCTCTGGCAAACAAAGGGTTATAATCAGCACCGTTAAGGTTAAGCTATGGAGTGTATCAGATCGTTTAGCGATAGATAGATAATGCATCCAGCTACTCGTCGCTGCAGGCTACCAATCTTGCACACCGCCAGGTTGGTATTGGGAGATTCTGTTTATGCGCTCATAACAGACGTGGTCATAAAGGGTAACGTGAAAGATAAGAAATTCAAACGTCCCCAAAAGCATACAAAATACTCGGTAAATCTATCAAAAAGTATCTTAAGCGGAATAATGCGGTAAGTAATAAGGCGGTAAAGGGAACTTTATAGAAACTCTTTTCAGGGCGATACCATCCTCTTGCTTGGTCTATCTCTGGTCCTCCTTGGTAGCGATTAAACCATGTGTATAAGGCGATCGTATACTTCAGGCAAGCCTTCCGTTGACTAAAGTGCACGCGGCACACAAAATACGCACATACAGTTAGTTTGGAGTCAGTCAACGCTATATATATATATGCCTGTAAATAGGTCTGAAGATAACAAAAATGTTATAACTGCTCTGGAGAAGTGCCACCTAACGAATTACTCGCGAATCACTGTGACCCACAAGGAACATCGATTCGCTAGAAACATTTTCTGCTACAAGAGCTGTTGTCCGTAGGTGTCAGAGCGTTTCTTCAAACACAATGCCCGTAACAACGGAAGCGATACCAAATACGAGTTCTTCACAGTTGCCTATTCGATACCGAGACAATGGAGTCAACCGAGTAATTCGTTCCAGAATTCTACTCATCGAAAGTCTGATTGCTCTTCCACATTTTGCTGAAATAAAATAAGCTACTTGAGCAGCCTTTAGTCACAGCGCGATTTTTCAAATTTCAAAAGAAAATCACGAATCACACGGTTATTGTTACATTGTCGTTTCATTTTTCAGGTATGTGTTCTCCTAGACCCATCTTTGCAGTGGCGGCGGAAAAAATATACTAGATTCTAGCCTGATTTTGTGTGAATTATCAGTGATAGGCTCAATGAAACGAAGAGACATTCTATTTATCTTCAGAGAGAGATAGTGTATTTTTGCTCTTATAATACTGTGTCAGCAAGGGTACGAGCTGTTACTTCCATGCTCCTATTTTGCACGTTACTTGTACTATGCTAGTCCACGGATTTATTAAATAAGTTATATCGGTACGAATCGGGTAAATACAGTGTTAAAAGTTGCACCTGAAGGCGTTTGTTTTGTTCCGTTTGAGCATTGTCTCGAATCGAACCGAACCGGGGGTCACGTCATTTACCAGACGCACGTACGATGTCAATCCAGCAGTAGTTCTTCTTAGCCAGCCTACCAATGCCTACCCTCAATATAAGTTTGTGCGATTAGTAAAACACCATTATATATTGTTTGCCCTGTAGTCACGGGCCGTTGTCGAAGTGTCAGTTTGACATCTTGTAATAAAGTATACTATTTATTTAATGACTTGGAAGGTTTTTCTAAGAATTTTTTTTTTGTTTTTGGCCTCCCGCGCCCTTGTGGTCGAACTTGGCACCTCTTCACGTCGTTATGGTACTGCATCGCTGGTACGTTCGATAACGTAACGGAAAATCTGATTTTACGTCTTTGAATGCCATAAGGAAACGGCGGGCGACGTAAAACGGGCTCCATCAATTCTTCATTGACATACATGAACAAAGTCGATCTTCTTCCGCTTCTGTTGCCGACACCGCAACTACTATTGCTGTAACTGAGAAACACTGACGCTAGCTACCTTCTTGGCAGAACAGCAACTACACGGGCACGAAATCGCTTCTGAAAAACGCGATTTTACCAGCAACAGACTGACAAGATGCTTCTACCGAGTAGAACCTGTTGTTCGACGTTTCGCTTGCCATCTCATTTCTCGCTGAAAAAGATTACTGCGTAGCACCGCCTCGCCGCTTATCTGCCCCTGACCTAAAAACTTGGCGGGAAAAGGCGTTAGTCGCAGCAAGATGATCACCATGGGGATCAGTTGATACATTTGTGACCACGGCTTCTGCTGCTGCTTCACCTAACATGTGTTTGTGCAAGCGTGCACGTTCTCTGCATCAATTTTTCGCTTCTTTACCCATTGGCACATAGTTATCGCGCTCATTCGTGACGTTTTCAACAAACGATGAAACGAAGCAGCCACGAATCCATCGACGAATGCTTACTAACAATCAGCACGAGACATGGCGCACACACTGTCACATATGTCGCCATTCTACATCAGGAACAACAACAACGACGACATTAGCAGCAGTAGAAAGGTAGTCGTCTCTAGCCGGAGAATCTATTCAAGGCAGGTAAATATGGACAAGATTATGACGAGGGCTAAATCCTGCACTGCAGCATCGCTAGGGTTGCTGCTCTAGGTCTGACTAACCGACCATCCGACTGAGCGGATCGGCCGCGCTTCGATTGTGAACTTTTGCCTGGTCGTCGTTCCCGTTGTCGACGCCCACCACACCGATGGTAGGCAGAATTACCACCGGAAGTAAAGAGCAGTGCAAGAGTGAATGCTAAACGACGGCTTTTACTGTTCCGAGGTGGTTGGACGCTCGGCCACATCTTTGTGGCGTTCTTTTCCATTTTCAGCGCTATTTGGCGCTGTTGCGCCCTATAAGTTCGCTATGTATTTTATGTACCGTTTTTTCCCCTGAGTTACGTCGTTATCTACCATCTTTTAATAACGATATCTTCTATGTAGTAACGTTCATACAAATGTCTGTCATTTTTGAAGAATGCTATAAAAGACGCTGATCTCGACGATCTAACGAGGGATTGCCGTTAAATTGTTGTTGAAGTAGTTGCTGGGTTTTGGAGCCATACCACAGAGGATAAGAAAGAAATATAACAGCCGTACTGCTAGTGATAATGGGCCAGAGTTGGCGACTACTGCCGCTAAAGATGACCGTGCTGATGCTGATGGGGCATCACGACGGTCATATGTGTAGCAGTGCAATAACTGGTACGCAAAAATGATCATACGATATTCCATCAGCATCTGCAAGATGTGGCTACCAATCGTTGTGCCATAGCAACAAAGGCCTGTTCTATTTCATGCTAATTCCAATAACAATTACTTACGAACTTTTTTCGCTTTTCTAATATTAAAGCATGATATTTTTTATAGCAACTTCAGATAGACTCTTATAGAGATTAAATGTATCTATTGTTGCAACGATTGGACCCGTATTTTAAAAAGCACATGGAGGCGATTGAATGAATATGATCCCTATTTATTAGACGAGTACTTTTAGCATTGACGTCTGAGCAGCTTTATAGGTTCAGTACCGATGGTAACACTGCTACATAGAAAAAGAACGCTACACTAAATAGTACCAGTTCCGCAAAGGAAACTTGTCGTGTACTCCATCAACTCTCTGTAAAGACGTTCACAACGGCGGAGCATAATCACAAAAATCGTTCGTATTATATATATTCTTGTCTGAAAAACTTCTTTATGAAAGTTCCGAACAGCGTGAGTAACAACTATTAAGGCTATCAGCGCATACACAAAAGAAGGGTTTGTGTATATAAACAGTTATCAATAGAACCAATTTTATGTCCATTTTCAACAAGTTACTTTTAGAATAACTTTTGCTACCAGAAGTGTTACAAACAACAAGTAAGTGACTTTAAGACCCGATAACAAATAACATAAAGGCATGCCCCGTCCAGCTAAGTTTCCAAAAGTTGAAGGGTGTAGGACCCTCTACCCCTGAATGTGAACTGCTCATGGTAAAGCAGCGAGCGTTCGCATACGTATACTGGGCAGTCTGTATTTCAGGACTGCCGGCCGAAACTACTTTGCAAAATTCGGTTACTGCACGTCAGCGTCGTCGATATTTTATTGGGTTCATTGCAGTGAGCGCGTTACTGAATGACGTAGGCAAATGGATAGGTAGTAGAACGTTTACCTTTAAGAAAAGTTCAGCTGTTTCCTTAGTGCAAACCATGAGGCCACCGTCTAGCCCTGCAATAGGAGTAAATGAGTCTTATAATATACTATGTTTTCACTTACAATTGGCAGCCTCTTTGTTAACAGCTTTATATAATAATTCCTTTTATTAGTAGTTTTTGTTACATTCGCGCAGAATACTCTACCCCTCTTCAAGTCGACAGACCGGATCTTCAGTAGGTACCCTAGTGCTTAAATTTGATGTTAATAATATAAGCACAATTGAAGTCGGTACTCACTGCTAGAAATATTGTTTTTGTCCATTGCAGACAACGTCTTTGGCAAGCGTTAATGCGATGGGCGGATGAGCGATTCGGCTGAACCGGTTTGGATTCGTTCGATCATAGTGTTGAATAAAGGAGTGAAGTAGACATAGTGTGAAACTGCCTTCAAAATTTTCAGACACTATCTACTCCGTCCTTACAGTTTCAGATCATTATATTATATATGTAATCCAAAGCTTTAGTATTTCGAACTATTCGGTTGTTCCGCATGAGTTATAGTACGTTATTCATGTTAATCAGTGATTAATGCAATTCCGTGCCATTCTCACAGCCTCGAGAGCGACGTGGTCTGGGTGGCTATGCACACTCGTACTGCGCGTTGCCATAGAAACAATGCCCAGTCATTGCTTCATAAAATTAGCATTGACAGATGGCTATTATGGCCTATAGTTACCATGTTGTTTCGTAAGTCTGTTGAAGAAAAGACTATATAAGTCCAGCAAAGCCCACGAACCACATAGCTAAAAACCGATGGAAAGAAACATGATATTTAACACTTCACATTGGGATTGGCACTTCGCAAGGTATGGCTGCCTTTTGCGGGTTTTAGCGGGAGATTAAAAAGAGCTCAGTAGGCTTAGCCTGCATGATTCTCGTACTAATATTTCCCAGGTATGATCTAGGTGATCTAATACACAGCAGAGGTTGAGAATCCGCTGTGAGCAAAAGAAACCTTTACAGTAATTCTGTATTCGTTGCACAAACGAACTACTAGTTCTAGGAAAAGATTGACTCTAGGCAGAGTTGAACCTGTAGCCGACCGCTGTAACTGCTATCTCTTTTATACGTTAGCTTTAGAGCTAACAATCGACATGTATTGAAAACGGCCTCGTCCCATAGCGGCTCGTGGCAACATAGAAGAGAAAACAATTTTTTATTACAACCCTCTCTATCAGATATACAGAGAATACCATTTCAGTCTTAGTCGCTACAGGCACTTTGGCAAAGGGAGGAGCGCCGCAAGCCAGATATAGATAGCAAGAATACGACATAGTACTTTGCTACAATTACAAGTTGGCGATAGATTTAAATTGGTCATATGTATGGCTAATAAAAAGTTACCCGGTAATATGCGGGGTCACAATGAAAAATGTTTGAATAGTTGTTCTGTGCTGGGCTAGAAGAGTTTACGAACTGTTATCGAAAAGGAGGTTGTGTGAGGAATCAGTACTACGCCTCTGTAGAAGCTGTCCTTGTCAATCATACGCAAGTATCCCAAGATAAACCGACCACATGTGTGTAGGCAGATACTCTTATTTAGCAACTGGATAATGTAGAATTTCATTTGTGAAGCTAAACGTTGAGAGTTAAAATCCAGAATATCAACTGTCTCAGTCGAAGCCGAGGAAGGAACGTGTAAGTGTTATTGCGTAACTTGCTTTGTTAGTTTTGTTTGTTGAATTTTACCAATGGCATTTTCTATCAGATTACATAGTACCGTGCCAATGCAGCGGGCATTTTTGTTGCTATGTTACTGCAATGGTCGAAGTTTGTCGAAGGCACATGTGAACGTCTTCGTCGTACTATAAAAACATTCCATTTCTGAAACAAATATTCGATGGCACATTTGTTGAGAAATATCTGACCTGAGAAACGAGTTAGTCTTCCTGGATGCTTGCTTGACCTCAGTGTCTGATACAGGAGCAATCATAGGTTCATTTTATTTTTATCACGCAGCGATTGTTCTTTTGCTAAATTGCTGGAGGTTATGTTGACGGTTGAACGCATCATCATTCACCTGTTTGTATCCAGTCGCGTTAAGAGCAGCTTCGATGAGTTCGGATATGATTCAGCGTGAATATACGAGCGTAACAAGGTCCGTTGGGAGCATGGAATCGCCCATCTGAAAAATGACCTCACTCGATTACGAGCTGCCAGAATCGTATGTTTAGAACTTAGAACTAGATTACTACATGGCTTTCTACAGGACGCAGTTGTTCGTAAAAAATTTGATAGCCGGTCTTGTATTATTTGACGTGTATAAAAATTATACAGGGGCAGTTATTAAGCGATTTGTACCTAAACAATGTATTTAAATGAGCGTTGCAACTCGAAAAAGGCGATTTTTTGAAATATAATTTACATCGACCGTGCACTGCTTAAGTGCTTGCTTTACTTTATCGTCAAGCAAATTGTGACTTCGAGACGGCCCTCTTTGAAACTGTTTCTGTGAGTGCATTATTCCTGGGGCCATCATTGTGTGGAATCATTAGGAAATACAGGTGCGCTTAACATTACCAGGAATGGCAAAATAGGACGCCTGTTCTACGGCGGCAAACACGCCTTTGTAGCAGGCGTTTGTGTAGAACTTCCGTAACAGTAGATTCTCTTGTATGGGGTACTTGATGCTGTTACAAAGTAATAAGATTGCAATTACTTCTGTTGCAATCCATGTGATTTCGTATAACCTGCCTAATCTAACCGTTGTTTTAGACTGTGAGACGTTGTACCAGAAGGTTCACAAATCAGCGTCTCTCATGAGACCATCCCTACGTGTCACTATCGACTTCGGCTACCCACACGTTTATTGTCAACACTAGCGCTACCGTTTAGCTAGGAACCTGCGTCTACATCAGCGATTTGTACTAAGGGGATTCGTACATTAGTGGCTTCTGACCAGGTCATCCCCGCCCAAGTCATCTATATAGTTTGGACTGGAATATCATAAGATATTCCAGTCCAAACAAAGTTTGCTATGCTTAGAACGTTGATCTTGCCCGTTCCTGCTTGGAACTACCCTTTCACTAATGATTTCTCCGCCCTCGGTGCTCATGACGCTATTGTCTTCGCGTGATAAAAACTGAGCTAGGCAAAGAGCACTCGAGGAAACCGACGGCAAACCTATGCTTTCTTTAGTTCATACCGAGGATCGATCCTTTATATATATATATGTATTGCCTTGCTGTGATATGGTCGTTTTCGCGGTTTTCATCAGTTCTTTCAGAAGATGAGAACACAGTAGAATAAAATTGACTACATAACCAAAAAAGAGACTGTGGAACGTAATGTGACCTGCAGGTGTAGAGCGTCGCTTATGGCATTTGGAGGCAATGAAGTTTTATGCGTACATTTTAGGCTGAAGAGGTAAACCCTCCAAGACGCTCCAAGGCGCATAGTATAACATTATATATTCGATAGTTTTTATATGCCTTAAAATGCTCCTTGAGAATTACTCGCACACCGTTAAATTAAAATACACTTCTCCGCATTTAGCATGCGTTCGTCCTGGGCTCCGATACATCTCTTGCGTTCTGTCACCAGGGTGCGCTGGGCTGCACCCATCGTAAACACGTGATGTCTTCGCAAGGTGCGTTATATAAAAGGTAATATTATAGAAGCTCAATAAACCCGCTTTACAATGCTGCTTACATAAAAAAAATTTGTCTATAAAATACAGTCTAACACACTTGGTTAGCCAAAGACCCGTCGGCGACGTTGACGTCTTGCCAGAAAAGAATAGAGAATGGCCCCACTGAGTTGTTGATTAGAAGGGTATCGCCTAGGATTTTAGAGGGGGAGGGGGGCTTGACGACGTTTAAGAACTTCCTCACTATTTATCGAACCTCTCTTGTCCTATTGCGGGTTTTTGGTATCAACAAATTTAGCTTGCTTCGACATATTCTTAGCAAAAATATCTATCCTTAATGTCAACTGCCAGATCACTAATTATCGAGTTCGAAATCGTGAGAGTCTCCGCGAGGAGTCCTGATTCTTGCGCTATATATATGCAGCATGAATATTAGTCGGCATATAACCATATGTAAACTGAATAAAAGGTCATATTTTTCCCACTTGGCTCGATAAATAGAATAGCTTTAAACTTTTTCACATTCAACAGGGACGGCTGTGGTTATCGAGTTGCATCGCAAGCACGACCTAATATATTTCACTAAATGGTTTCCATTTTATTTTTGTTTTAAGTTTTAGCGGGAAACGATGCCGTGAGCAGGTAATATTATTCGATAGTAATAAACATTTTCTGAAAAAATCACCGTGGAAAGTTTCGTTTGTGTCGTATTTTTGACAGCATATTTTCGTTTACTCTTGCGGCCATTTTCATCATCGCCCTTTGCAAGCGATCGAATTTCGCTGCGGTTGACTCCTACTTGGGTGCACGCGCCTGCTCATGCACCCATGCGCATGCGCAGTATCATATGTACCAGAGAGTAGTCCGGATTCCCTTGGACTCTTTTGAAGTTATCTTTTGAGGCGGAACGCTGAGCTATGTTTTCGTAGCAGTGTTATTTCTAGCGGCGGCAACGACAACAGCACACTAATAACATTCCGCAGAGCGACTATCGTCGGAACTTCGACGGCTGCTTTTACCGAAAGACTAACAACTCAATGGCCAGATGTTCATTTTATGCTGAATCAGCTTGGTTTGTTTGATTTCAACATATTGTTTGCTGTACTAGTGATGGTTAGATATCACAAATGTGTCCCAATAACCGCTGTTGGTTGACAGCAGAGTTGAACGCGCGTCGACGTTCCCCTGCCGTTCCCAGCGATTACGCACAAATACTTGTCGAGTAGATGGGCAGGAGCCAGAGGAGCCCAGAGAATAGGCATAAAAAATAAAGGAATGCTGATTGTTATAAAGACGAATCGATGCTACTGTGCACTGTCGCTTCATGGAAATTCGCGGAGATAACGTGACGAGACAAAATCTAACTTTTTGTGCCCGACATGCCCCGATATGTCATCTGATAGCAGATCTCATCAACCCATACTAGCGGCATCCGCCATCCCCATTTGCCCATCTTGTGACATATGATCTGCAAGTCCATTCAGCCGATGTAACTTGAAAGAGTAGACAGATAAACCCACACACACACATGTATATATACATATATTGATGGAACACAAAGTCTAGGCACGGTTCATTGAACTGGTTTTTGTGATGGTGGCTGAAAGCTTTAGCTGAGAACAGCATAATCGGAGAAAGACTCAGTAATATCCCGGGGCTAACCACAGGAAAGGTTATTTCATGTTATCTTTTTTAGATGGGATATTGTTGACCACTCGCTGCTTCAGGTTTTCTGACGTTAAAACGTCATCTAATACCGAACACAAATATTACAATTTTGTACTACATGAAATGGAGAAAAAGAAACATTACGGGTGCAAGACACGTATAAGTTTTTCAGACAGGGTCATTATGAATGTATTATACAAGCATAATAATTAGAATTTACCAGAATATTTCAGTAAAAAGAGCCATCATGAGAACCAGTAATATAATTTACTATAACTATACTTAAGAGATAGTTAATCGTAACAGATAAAATGTTGATGCAGATGAGTATTTTGTTCATAAATGGAAATAAATATATGAAGGGTTTTTTTTTTAATATTTTTCATACTGTATTTATATTATTGACTGAAAGTGATTTCCATGTGTATATTGAAATTGCGCGTAAACCCGGGCAAGCGAAAAAGGCCGGCGTTCCATTGGATGAGCCGACTATCACTGAATGTTTCACTTAATGATATTTAACTTACTGGCAATGTGTGTACTGTAGAATGCTTAAAATCACTAAGATACTTCCCTAGTAAGCGGCCACTTATACAGGAAGATTAAACTTATTTAACGTAAAGGATTCGGTTAACAATTAAAAAAAGAACATATGTCCGCTTAAACGCAGCTTGTTTTTTTTGAGTTACTCGACTCTCTTGCATGTCGATTGAGTCCTCATATTGTTCATTTTACGTCACATTTATTATATGGAAACTTGCTGATGTGAATCACGTACCTACATAGACTCTACAATGCTATCCGGTACCGAACCCAAAATAGAGCTACAATTGTTTCCAGAAATTATACGATATCACATGAAAATAAATTTAAAACGTGGCTATAGCCGTATACAGGTGATACGTATATACTGGACGTACAACACGAAGCTTTTAGGAGTAAACGATTCCGTTACTGATTCTATACTTTCAAAATGGTTTATGAGATTCAGCCGAAGAGAACCATGTTATATTATAGTTGCAAGAAGCATTATGACGCAAGCTCTGCAGGTAACCATGCTTTTTAGAGAATGAACGGTTGACGGTTGAATTCGAAAAGCAGATGACATAAGAAAATTCTCAAAACTTTACTACTCATTCGCGATATTTTACTCTGTATCAGAACTTCCGCCCTTCGACCAGTTTCTACTACTAGATGACCACGATTCAGGAGGCTGAACTGTCTAACATAAGCAAATCTCTACAAATGTGCCCTTGTCAGAAGGAAACGGCGACGCTCGCAGGATTTCAACACTCCCTTTCACAGTTGCCGTCAAATCTATGGGTCCATAAGAGGGAACGAAGACGCTGCCGAAAGCAGAATCTTTTAGTTAGCGATGGCTTAGGGCTGTCAAGCGTGATGCCTTGTCGCTTGGCTTCCTAAGCCCTCCCCGGCTGAACATCAAAACTTGCATGCTCACGGAGTCTGGGCTCAAACTAACATGGTCGCCGGCAGAGCTGCAACATAACGACTTTGGCGAGCCAGAAGCTACAAACGTACATGTCACAAAACTAAATTAAAGTAAGAACAGGAAAGACGCTTCGACGTGTGTTGCCGCTCGAGTTTCTTGCTCAAGGAACTAACTGTGTGTTTGCTGTGAATGCTCGACGACAGCTCCTGGAATGCCAATTACAATATAAGCTAGCGACATAGAGAACAGCAGCGATCCGCGTTCACTTGTGAACGCATTCGAAGACTAGAGTTGGCCGTGGTGCCGCCTCAGCTAACAACATGCGGCTGTTCGAGTTACCGAGAGCGTTCGTACTGGTCACCGTGACGACAACGTTCGCTGATGCGGGTACGGGGAAGAATGCCACATCGCAGATGCAAAGCCGTGCGGTGGATAATGAGAATGTGTCATTCAAAAAAAACTATTGGACCAAAGGGAAAGTGACATCGTGGTCGTTTCCGGTGTTGCCGACAAGTATGATGACTGTGAAACCTACGGCAGAGAAAGCTGCAGCCACCGTTAGATCCGAGCGTACTAGCTCTCCCCATGCGTTTTCTGTCGGAAGCAGCGGCGCTGCATTCGAAAAAGAATCCAACTCCGTACGCCTACCGGAAACAACTAAATACTTTGTACCCAGCTCAAATTATTACCAGGAACTGACATCGGCGATAACAAATATAGCAAACTTTGAAAATGCGCGCGTCCGCGATTACACCAACGAGTACTATACCCAGCCGGTGAAATCGATGGTGACGCCGCCAGAGAATGGACCGCGTGTTGTCGATATTGTCATGCATCACACTTACCGGACACCGCGGCGAGCCAAGCAGCCAACTAATGGGGCATCATCAGACCCCTACTACGCCCAGGAATCGACTCGAAATAGTTACTATTACGCGCCCACGACGAAAAAGAAAGATAAATTCGACAATCTAGGGGAGAAGAACCGCCGGCACGATTATGACTATGAATCGCATGAAGTCGATAGTCTTCACTCGGACCGACGGGATGACCACTGGGACCATGACTGGGATTACGACCATCACAAATATTATGACCATAAGTATCACCACAAAAAAGATTACGATTATCTTCTACCTTTGCTTTTACTAATACTCGCACCTTTGGCGGTATCCTCGTTCTTGATGCCCGTAACAGCGACACTAATGACGAACAGTATGTACGTTGCTGGGGCTCAAGGAGCCATTTACCAGGGTAGGAAAAAGCGTTCGACTGATGCACAAGAAGAACACCGAAGTTTGCTCATCGAGTTGGCCAATCTGCTCGAAGAAGCTGTTGCAAAGTTTGAAACAAAAGATACTGCTTTCAGACATCAGGCTAATAAGCAGAAGTTGAAGGCACGATAATTATAAAACGTACCTATATAGACGTTGGCAAAACTTTAGCGTGAGATTAACGGGTACAAATCGTCTCTATTAGTTATCTGAAGGCTGCTTGGATTCGCAAAAAGCAGTTTTCGAACAAAAAATTCCCAGCAGTCCAACAACGAACCCATTAAAGGTTTCAGGCCGTAAATGCCAGTCCACCAAAAAGTTTCCACTAACACGGCCTCTTCCAAATTTACTCCGATCTTCTTCTGAAATTCAGCAGATGTTTTGTTTCAATTGAAAAAAGTCAATATGCGGATCAAATTTGTGCAGTGAGGAAGTTTCTGTGTCCGTTCCTTAACCATGATGTTCACATAGCTTTCAGGCAAAGAACTCTGAAGGTGTTGATTTGATGGATTACTTCCACGACTTTGCGCATGCGTTTAACGTAATTCACAGAAGCTGACGACAGTCTGACGCCTCGTTAACTTTCCTAGCTGTTACAGATATTACGAAAACGTTAATAATACCTGAGGCTCGAGACGAACAGTAAACAGCCAGATGCCTTAAATTCGAAATTTTTCATTTGGTTAGGTGTTAGCACACGCCTCTAGCTTCCGGTACAAGTGTTATTCTTTTAACGACAATATTGCATCAGCGATGCCCCAATACATAACAACATGAGATATAAATTTTTATTACCTAACGAAATAAGACCAAACAAGGGAACCCCCGAAGCTATAGAATGATTGGACGGGACTAGTAAAGGCTAACGGACAAGCTTAGCACGGCTAAAACCGGCCAGTCGGCTAGTTTTCAGGTACTCGCTAGCAGCGATGCTTTTTCTAGCTATTCGATTGTTGGGTCACGTTTGTCAGCATACAATTAAGTAACTGCGCTTAAAGTAAGAATGCAAGTATAATAATTTAAATGAAAATAATTTAGTCATAAATGTATGTGTGCACAATGACACGATACCGTCACCACTCACGCGGGCCATACTGTTCTGTTTTCCTTGATAATGTCGTTTAGGTCTTGATATGAGCCCGTAAAACAAGCAAGGAGCGGGAAAAATTTCATCTATAAAAGTCCTCGTTCCAATCTATGTTTCACTTAGGTTGATCTATTCAATATTTGATTAGCAAGCCCTCACCTAGTATTTGGATAATCAAGAGCGCAATTCCAAAAACTTGAAATTTTTATCTGTACAGGTGCCCGCTTGCATTTGTATAATATTCCCTCGCTATATTTTAAAATACCAAATACAACCATCATGTCCTACTTTAGCTACACTATTTCCTACTAGATCGTTTAGATGCTAAAATATAGGTATTGTAGGACTCAGCTGGCTGCAATCCTTTTTTCTTCTTTCGCTTAGAAAAAGTTGTGAGAATTTGCCACGGGAGCGCATTAAATAAAACAGGTTCATTCGAAAAGTGCTGCATAATCGTGAAACAAACGTCTTCTTTTGTAACTGTTGTAGTCTGGCCAATCTACTTTTTGTCAACTCTTCATCGCTGTTGGAATTATTCTTCGTCGGCACAGTGACGGCCTCTCGAGTACAACGTAGTACCGAGCATCACGTTAATTGCTTATAGATGTGCAGGTAACACCACCTTATATCATTACGCCCAGCAGCTTGGTTGATTTCGGTTAACTGTATACTCAGGTTCCAGCCACCAGCAAAGCTCGCCAGTGTAAGATACGTACGAATGACCGCGACAAACAGTGCAGGACAGGAACATTTCAGAAACGAAACTTCGCCGAAGTCCTGTTTTGACAACTGTGACTCTCGTCTGTGTTTATCTAACGTTATCCCGCAACTGCAGCTTGTAGAAATTCAGACGTTAAACCATGACGAACGAAAGCACAAGCATTAGAGAGCACTGTGCAGAGAAATTGCTGAAGTAAAAAATCTTTATGCTTATTTATAGCTTATACTATGGAACATTTATAGTATTTTATTTAAAATAAGTGTATTAAAAATGAAGGTCGGTGAAAGCAATATATATAATACAACGAAAGGATAGTAAATCGATTGACGCTAATGAAGACAAATAACTAGAATTATTGTATCGTCGCAAAACAACCCAGTGTGTCGAAAACAATAAAACATTAATGAATTATTTGTTTAATAATTCAACCCTTTTTTTGATTAGTTATCCAATATAAAAACGCATGGTCTTCTTTAGCAATTGTACGTAATACAAGAAAAGGGGGATGAAGAATGAAAGCACTCCGCCGCTAAATCAGGGTATCCAGTTCACATAGTAACTGAAGCCGTTCGTGTTCACCAAAATACTGGACTATTGTGTAATCCAGTTTCATGTGCTAAGTTGAACTGTAAATTACATACAGAACATGAACTACGCTTCAACCGAGTCTTTGGATCTTCGATATTTTTCTTCACCAGACGTTCGAAGAACGAATATCCATCGGAATGTTAATTTCCACACGTAATTAATATTTAATCATTCTGAGAACCTATTGAAAATACTGCTAAATTGTATATTAAATTTACCTTTGTATTAATAATACTTATGAATTATTTTATTTCTAAACATGAACTATGAACCAGACATCATCTTCATTCCGAAGAAAGGTTCGAATAGTAAATCCATATGGTAGTTGCATACAGACATTTTATATAGATTGAACACCACTATAATTAAAATACATTTTCGTATATGGGCAGTATATAATCGAACAGTTCTGGTCGAAGAGTTTATTTTAGAAATGTACATGTTCAAGTTACTAAAAGTTCAAGCACTTCGAAAAGCGCTATCAAGCTTCAGCCAGCAATCTACAGTTTAAACATAACGCTTTTTAATCGATTGGCCTTCCTGCTCCGGCACGCGGTTGCTAACATCTTAGTTGCTGAGTTAAATACATGGAGTACTTAATTACGTACAAAGTTACACATTATCTTCTGTTACACGTGTTTCCTAAGCTCAATATACAGAGTCCACGGTTTTCTAGGTTAATACTTCGCCATTATATTGCTGTAGTAGGCAGCCAACTCTGTTCATAAGATCCTACAGTAGAACTGGAATGCGACTTGATGTGCCATTGTGGATTTAAACATTTCTATAGTCAGTACAGGATCATCTATTATAGTTCGTGTCGTCTAACCACAAATTAGGTAACAACATTAAATTGAAAGAAGCTGCTTTAAACACAGCTCAACAAACCCTGTTTCTGCCCTCCGTGCCCCTTGCTTACCGTATATATATATATATATATATATATATATTAGCAATCACATCTTATTGTTCTGATCCACAAATGTATTTTTTCTATGCTTTGCATTGCCAAGATACTATTTTAATTATACACGTATGGCAAATACGTTGCCTGTCATCACTATTAGGTACGGCTTTGTTACAGGGTTGAGCAGTCTGATAAGAAACCAGCAAGGCCACATATCGGTAATTCGTGTTCGGCTCAAATCGATGAATCACTTAGATATCAACCATTTTGATCTGTTCCGATGACTGGGACGGATTCTGGAAAATCAAAATGTAGACAAGTCGTCACATATATAGCACGTATAATACATACGTATGTAATACGTATGAGGTATCATAGGTTCCAATGACATCCTACAATGCTGCGCTATTATTTTCCACAAAGAAGAACAAATAATTTATCCATTTTTATATCTGTGTTATTGTATACGTACCTTCTGTTCTGTCTGCTCCTTGGCCAGTTTGAGCATCTCGATGCGAAGTTTATTAAGTATCTCGTAATTAGGTGCGTTTGATGCCGCTTTCGTCTGTAATTCGGTAATCTCATTTTGCTGTTCGCGTTTCTCTTTTGGCGACTTGAACGACCCTTGACCATATAATCTGCAAGGAACCAGTAAAATAATCATTACTGCGAGTTGTCCTTTTCGCATGACCAGCCATGTTTATACAACTGCTGATTAATCTCACGAGTTAAAGTGGCACCTGCAGTGCGAATATTTAATACGATATGCCAGTAGGATCCATATTGCATATCAGCGTACAGATTAAGATAAGCTCAATCTTGATTTTAATTCCAGTCTTCCTGTTTTCTTTATATACTTGCCGTAGAATGGCTCCCCAACTATGAAGATACGGGTGCATTTTGGCGAGCAATTGTTGAGAGGCCAGCTGTTTGCCGTCCCTTTTATTCTTGCAAGTAACGCGAGCTTCATGTCGCCCGACCGACATCCCATACTCCATCTTTTGCGACTTCTCATTCTCCTTTGAAATTTGCTGTTTGATGTCATTTTCGCTACCTGCAAAGAGGCATTGAAGAACCGAATGCGAAAAACAGCGACAGATGGCAGAGCTGTTAGTTAGCATAATCCTTTATGGAACAAAGCATCTGTTAGCTACACGTGTCTACTATGTGCTTTCCTTCGAGCATGGCTACTTACTGAGGCCAAAATTTCGCTTTAGACACTGCACGAGTATTTGAAATGGTGAAGACTGTCCAGTGGTAGTGCAAAGATAGGCAAGACGCGGATCCTCGATGGAGATGGCGTCAAAAAAAGCTAACTCCTGCTGACCTGTAGCTTCTTTCGATACTATGTTACTCGTGCTGGGTTCACCTGCTCGAGCACGCCGAGACTCCTCTTCCTTTAAGACGAGAGAATTAAACTTAGCTAAAATGCAAAACGTAGAACAAATTGGAAGCAACGAAGCTAATGGATTTATAGAGAATTTAATGCCTACGGTATAAAACGAAACATTATTAGCGTTATATTGCGTGACAGTCTTTTTCAACCATTTGTATCATAGTATAAGTGAGAAAAAAATTTGTTACTGTGACAAAATATGCATATTTACAGTAAAAAAACACTATAGATAACCACGCGCTTAGTATTTCAAGAACTAACTCAAGCTAACCTTTTCTTGCATTTCCTTCCATGACGGCACCAAAATAGACAGGGCAGCGCGCGCGGCCTCAACTTTTGCTAGTTTCTTGCTCGACCCATAGCCATCACCGTATTTAATTTCCCCTAAGAGATTTTTCATTTATGCCGTTGGGTTATTAGGATGGGCAAAACCGACGGACACTAAAAAATCCAATAATATTGCTTCGCTCGATTTCTTATATCAATGTCTTGCCCTATTAACTGATCTGTTACCAGCTCAGCTGCTGGGACAAGCAGTATTAATATTAATATGTAGAACTTACCAATTGTAAGAGTAGCGCAATATGGCCTCTCACTGCTTGGCAGTTCATGAAAAATGTATTTCGGTTGCTCCCGAAGAGAATGTTGTACAAACTCGTGGAGGATGCCAACGGGACCCTGCAACGCAAAGCAGAATGGTCAGTACACATGCACAGTAAAAAAAAATGGGTTATCGGAAAGTTAAGCTGCAAACTGGAGAAACCGATAGTCATTGTTGATACACAAAGCCACCAGTACCAGTTTACCTATCACATCCCATATTCGATGATATATATAGCCTGACACATAAGCTCTGTCGCTGCACTTATGTTTTTCATACATCCTGTTGTTATAACTCCTTTTTACATAGTCTATACGAATATTATATTAGTTTAGTTTAGCTTTTACCTCACTCTTATACTACCGCTATGCTTAAGGATATATGCACACTAAGAATTTAAACGCTTCTGAGCTCCAACAGCAAAAGCGTTGGATCTTCCTACTGTAACCATTTTACTGTCGTGGGGACTCCTCCCTGATTTTGTTCGCATTAATTGTTCGTTCATAGCTTTAATAGTATTTATCACCATAATAAGTGGTTTTCCTAATAAGTATATGTTCACCAAAGGACGAAAATTTTCGGATACCTTTCCGCTGGGATTAAGCACAAATTCCTTTCGTTTGGTGCGCGTTCCGGAGCCAGCCGGTAATTCGCAGGTAACTAAATGCGTAGTTGAAGGGATTAGTGGGCGGGAATGTAGTTTCTTCTCGCGTTGGAATTCACGTCGTGCGGTCCATGATCTACACAAGACAATACAAAAAAAAACAAACGACGGAAAAAAGCATGCGACAAAACAAACTACGAAATCTTATCATACATGACTACATTGTACATGAATAGGACATCCTAAAGCAGGCAATTATACAAAAAAGGCAAACTCAAAAAAAATTAAAGTTTTATTATATGTATTTATTGTAGTCTCATCGGGTCTGGCAACGGCTTATATAAACCTGAATTTTTCTACGTGTAACGTTATAAAGAAAAACACGACTCGCTCGTCTTATTCAATCTAATAAAGATTTTTTGTTCGTACTCACTTGAACTTACGGACGACGATGTCTTCGAGGTCAAAGACATTCCTCGCGTAGTCCTTCAGAGCCTGAACAGACAGACTTCGCTGGCACTCCTTAGCACTTTCAATCTCCACCTGAAAAATAAGACGTTCCGTTATACTTTGCGCAAGAAACTTAACCAGCTTACTCGCTTTCATCTCTCCATATCACGAAATCAATGGATTAGTTTAGACTTCGCTCGCTGGTTTAAGCGCATCGCCATACATTGCACAACATGTGGGAGTTAATAGAGCAAGAGCTTAACTAAGTTCTACTACTTTATGTAAGAATGCAGGCTGGCACAACTCATACGAAATACTTGTATCAGGAATATTCAAATAAAATTGACAATAAAAAATTCATTTTATGATGACTTTGAGATTACATATCAACGAAATTGGTACGAACTGAATTGTTTTTATTTGCTAGCAAGCTACAATCAGTCCTACCACCGTACGGGCTCCTAAATATGGTTCTTGTTAACCACTTTATTGTAGGTAGAGCTTTTACTTCTTCACCAGATCTGATTGTCGGTATTAGATGATCTCAAAGGTTTCATTTCAAACAAAACGTATTAGAGAGCTGAAAATTTCCAAGTACCTCACGTAAAATGTAATTACTTTCTCGACATAATGTATTGCTTTACGTTTGTAGTTTTATGGTGCAAGCATATGCAGTGTAATTCAGTTGGCTTACATGATTAAATTTGGTACCTTGTTCATGAGTTGCTGTCTGGCGCCCTCAGAAGAAGCCGGTTGAGAATTGCTGCTTGCATTGGCTGGGTCGGGAACTGAAGTTGAAGATACAGGAATGTCTTCTCCTGATGCTTTTTGTTGCTCCGATGGACATTCATCCTGCGATATACGTCGCTTTTTGGCCGGGGGAGGTCCTTTGAGTACTTTTTCCTAGCAAATCAGAACAGTAAAACACTTCAGTAGATAAAAATCTGAGACAAGCCACATCCTTGGCCCTTTACTTATGCATTATACATTAAAAAGTTTGAAGTATATGTGTATATA
>NW_019212972.1:0-60985 GCF_002532875.2 Varroa jacobsoni | reverse complement strand
CGACAAGTTAGGCTTTGTTTTGGAAGGTCGATGAATTTTAGTACAGACGAGCTTGATCGTATGGAATGTTTCTGAGAATTACTCCCAAAATATGTCGAAACTAATATTATGTACCGCGGATACCACTAATAAGTACTACGAATGTAACCTTTGTTCGTCTATAGTGAAGACAAGGAATTGCGCTTTGAGGCACTTCGTGCTTGCGCGCTGATCCTGTGCCTAGGAAATACGGCCGAGCCCACGTGCAGACGCGTGTTTTGCGGTGTAGATACACAGGCAGACCACAGTTGTGAGTGACCACTACCCAATCTTCAGGAAGAACGTCAAATATATCTTTTGTGTATCCTATGCATGAAATACAAAACAATGTTAGAACTATTACGCATGTAATTGATATTATTCACAAAACCTTTTGGAAACCAATAAAGTTAAGCCTGGATTTAATTAAAGTTTTTGTAATAACATTACAAAAACATTTAAATGTAATTTTCAACGCGGATACATTGAATTTCGTGATTCCTTTAAACGGAACTTTCGTTTCTATAAATACGCCCGCTGTTTGAATAGAACATTCATTTTCTAACAGAACGGAATAAGAGTAGACTTGCACCCTCCACCTAATTGCCACTTGTATGTCGAGTCATCTAGCATGCTGCCTATCATCTTCATTTTCATGTTCTTGTTTCACTTCCGGTAATTAAGCCAATAGGTATTAATGCAAACCAGGGACCGCGTATCTGTGCCCGGATTCGAACTCAAACTGGCACATATCTCTACATTTAATAGGCATATCTGTTACTCATTGCGCTATCATACAGACACGTCTATTATAATTAACTAGCTTCTACACACCAGAATCGAAATGTAGATATCAGTATTGTAGTTCCAAATAGATATTTAGGTATCCCGTGCTGCTATTGTTATGCATGCTAAAATGTAAATGTCTTTAACTATTGGATAGTTGTAAAAATATTGTTATTGATATATTATAAACCGCTGCTGAGACAGGTACGTTACAAGTCACATCAGAGTGGTTAATTATAATTATAGTAGTTGTAGCAGAAAGATAGTACTAACGTTTGCAAACTGTTTTGTTAACTAGGACGACCTGTTCAGCTTTTCGTCTCTCCTCAAGACTGGCGTCCAGCATTTTGTCAACGTCTGAGTCGAGCTCATCACCGTCGCTATCACTATCCACAACCCCACTTGCTCCTGCCCCTACTCCGGCTGCCTGCTGTTTTTCGTTTGTAGCTACAGATCAGCATAAACGAAAATAACGAAAGACAATAACATACTTATTAGATATATAATTATTTTAAATGAAATCCTTTAAGCCCCCCGAATAATTCCCGCGATGGGAGGTATTTCAAATTAATCTTAAACAGAATACATGTACAAGTAGCAATGGTATTCACTAATATGGCTAACGTAACAACGCGCTACAATGATAATAAAAATGCAAACTATGCGCGATAACCATTGAATCGCAGATTTGAATTTGGCCGCGAACCCCATGTATCTGAAACCGGCACCTTGTCACAGTAAATTATCGTGTTTAATAACATATGGCACATAAGGAAATCCCATTTTTCGGAACTAGGTAATAAGTGTAATACTAATTATCTTAGATGTGGTACGCCGTTGGTAAACTTACAATGGAAATTAAAGAGTTAAGATTATAGTCCTACCTTCAGCCTCATCGGGTGGCGGTGCTGGCTTTTCACAGGCTTCGGTGGGGAGAGGGGGCGCGTCCTCAGGCAACGGAGGTGGCGGGGCGTCCGGAAGCGGTGGAGCAATAATCTGTGCTCGGTCAAAAGGACATCCAGGTTGGGCCGGCATTGTAGCACAACCACCACCCGTTTGAACCTGGACACCTGCGTTTATTTGGAATGCTGTCACTACTGTTGAAGATTTCGACGTCTCGTCAGCACGAATCGCGCCTGAACTGTCCTACAAATTGTAAATAGAAAGATGAGAAGAAACCCTTGTTAATGCTCGAATATGGTTGGGGTCTCTAACAAAAATGCAATTCGAAATTTTTGTAGATATTGGCTTTACTGGTTTGATTAGTTTGAGCAGCTTTCGGTTATTATTTGCACTAGCCATCACTACAGATCTGAATTAACCTGAGAAGATTCCTCAACGGCGCTGGACTCCGACACTTGGTAGACTGTCTCCGGCAATCCGTTTTCTCCAACTTTTTGTATGAAGACTGTTTTAGCATTGACTGACATCCGTCTCTGAGGCCCGTCGTCTGAACCGCCTGACGAGCTCCCACTCGAATCGGATTCCGAATCGGAAGATTCCGACGAGTAGTAGCGCGATTTTCTCGTAAACGGCTCCTCGGAGCCGGGAAGCTCCATCTCTTTAAAAGGCTACCGGTGACTCGTGCGGTTTCGCACTCTACAATGTCAAAAGAGACACGAAACACACCCTATATTTACATACAGAAGTCTATGTGCGCGTCAAAGCTATGCTTGTGTATGTGTGTACTTCATTTCACATATTTATATACATACGTACTACATATCTGTGATGTAAAGTCGTTTTTTTTTTCTTTATCTGATGAATGCACGTATCATTGCCAATATTACGCAGTTACTTTTCAAAGGGTTCTGAGTCCTTTTCCGACTGTCGACTTAGAGTATTTCACGCTTGTGCCTTAAAGTTTCTTTGATTACTACTACGGAAGCCGTGAGCTACGCGCACCTCGTAGCCGCGTAGTTTCCGTATTTGCCATTCCGGCATTGCTGGTATACGGTAGCATTTCTCAGGCGTCTCTTTTTTTCCGGCACCTGCTTATCAGAAAAACCAAGCGAAGCCCTTCTTCGAGGTTTTAAATTCTATGCCGAGATGTCGTCTAAGCTTTGCATCATACAATTTCAAAAAATGTTTTTATAAAATAACTAAAATCAGGGCGATTCGTTTCATTAAGGATACATTTAGATAGAGATGAGAATATGGAACGGGTAAAGATAAGTCTACCTATGTTGTTAAAAAAATAGCTTCGTTTCAAGAATCTTGACAGAAGAACAGGGCTTTCCTTATCCGTTTAACACCGTATATAAAATTATTTTTATATTTATCAACATTCTGTGTAAGCTTGCTTATATGTATCAATCAGCTTAAGCTTATTGTTATTATGCATGACAATCCTACGTTGGCAAACTGACCAACCCCAAAAAAAAACCAAATTTTTTAAAATCCTTTCTTTGCTATACAGCGATTCATGCCGGACTCATTTTTGGTTTACAGGTACTTTCCCTTTTTGTGACTAAATGATACTTGCGTAACTGTATAGTATATTTACTTAATTGATGAATCTGAAAGTCCAAAACTGTATCGCTATATTACCGTATTCATTGATCAGCTCTCAAATTTAAATAAAAAACTTCGTGGTGTGAAAACGCACAGATCAAGTTGAAACTTCATCTGAAATCAGGCCACAGCAAGGTTATATTAGTACACCCAATGAACTAGCAAGCGAAGTAGAAAAAACATTATTTCTGACGGCTAATTGGATAAAACACTTACCCCAATTTGTCCGCTACACTAGTTCAGCTTTAGTGTCCAGCAACAAAAGGACCGTAATAAGCCGTAATAATTTTCCATGGGGCACAATATTATCGGTAATCTTATTGTTTTGTCTGTAGAATAGCTGAACTGTCGGCTAAACTCATTTTTGTTGAAACATTTACGCGAGGTTTGTTTTGGTGAAGGATCGCCATCGTTTCTCGGCAGTGCGATTTTATCGACGACTGTGTACACTCTTTCCCCGACACAATTAGAATTGTTGCGCCACTAAAACACTCGCCCCCTCACAGCATCGTGATAGCCATCTTGTAAGTCTAATAAGGCTCGCCAAAATAAACACCGTTTCTTCATTGGTCAGCAAAACAGGTGTTAATTTTTCGTAAGTCCTGTTAACTGCTCTATTAATCAAAATCGTTCAACATACCCGTCCTCTTATTTACCATTTATGAGTCAGCTAAATTTGGTGCTCAAGGCCGGACATTTTAAACTGTCGGTCGGTCAAGTTGAATCTGCCCGCCATCGGTCTTTCACTGTCAGCGGTCGACCAGAGTCGCCATCTTGCTATTACCGCCTTAGAAAATCCGCGCACGTTGTGCTACTACAACACGAGTTTTCGCGCAGAGCTGTAGAGGTACACAGTACGCAATCTGTATAGCTTTTGCGCCCGGAGTTTTTACTGGTTTTGTTCGCTTTGACAACGTTGAAGCAGTAAACTAAACACAAGATGATGTCCAGAGCAGTTGTCAGTTGTGGCCGGTTTATGGCCCTGCAGGCGCGCTTCGGGGTTGTCAACGGAATGGCTCGTTCTGTAGCGCCTCGTGAGATCCGGCCTTCCATGATAGCGTTCTATTCGACAAAAACCAAGGGTAAGCCTACGAGTAAGATGAAAAAATGTTGCTTTGCGTTTGAGAGGATTAAAACCAACCGGAAACATTCGGCATTTAGCCAAGCGGCCAATTGTCGATTTTGCGTGAATTGTTTTTCTAATTTAATGCCGAATGTTGATTCACAGGTCGGGGCCTAACAGCTAGAGGATACACACTGAACACACGCCGGTTCGCCGGCATCGTGTTATGCGCGATGAAACGCGCTTGTCTAATATAAGTCATGAACTTCTGTTTTATTAGAGAGGCTGTTTAGTCCTTGCATACGTTGAATTTGCATCATTGTGGATGTAGATACCAGCTAGTATATGCTGGGGGATGTGTTGCGCCATGAATTGCATGAGATTTGCTGACACTACAAGCAGTAGTAGACTTTTATGATCTGCTTTTCAAGGTTCGAACTACGAGTAGACATACTTCGTTTGATGCTGGGGGCCAGCCGTCCGAAATAACCTTTAACGACAGTACTGGACTTAAGCTAGGAACATTTTTACTTATATGATGCTCTACGAGCTTAGGCTATATTAATTTTTAATTTATTTTTTGATGCTATTGCCCATTGCTTTAAGCTTCAACAAAATGTCATTTTCTTTCAAGGTACTGAAATTAGGTAGTACTTGTTTTTTTTTTTAACTTTTTGTAAATCCAACTCCTTTAGTTTACATCCTTTGTAACATCCGTTCCGTAGGCGACCAAGAGCTATCCAGTTTTCTCTCGGACGAAATTATTGCTGAGAGGAAAGCTCGCAAACACGACGCGATGCCAAAGGTTGAAGGATTCGATATGAAAACCAAAGGGTCCGAAGTTACGCTTGTCCGAAAATTCAACGATGAAATGATCACAGTTGCGCTGAACGTTAACCACACCGTCGATGCGGAAGATGTAAGTTCCACTCAAAGTGGTGAGGCTACTGAGTCGGGTGAGATGCTCAGTAAGCCCAATTTTGATGTCACGATCGAGAAGGCCGGACAGAAATTGGTCCTTTCATGTGCCTACGCTTCCGACCCTTCAGCAGATCAAGACGGATATGGTAAGTGTTACTTACCTTGACCTATGGAGTTTTTTTTTTTAAGTAAGAATAGGTTTTCTAAATTAAGGTTTGATATAATAATATATGTGTGCCAAAATTCGACTAACACAGCAAGAGTGACATCGACAACATCAGTTATTTACATTCAGATTATGCACAAATATTTATTGATGTTGGCATTTTGTCCATTGTTAATATTTCTCATGAAACTTGTTACAGAAGATTTGTTCCAGATCGTAGAGTTCTCAATGCACACCGGTGAAGAGTTACAGGATAGCGACTACTCGGTTTCGGGCGACATCATGGATGGCCATCTCTATGATTTACTGATGAACCTTTTAGAAGAGCGCGGCGTCACAAACGAATTTGCCGAGCAGCTCATCGATTTGAGTACGTCGTACGAACACGGACTGTATATCAATTTGCTTGAAAAACTTAGGGACTTTGTGTCAAAGTAAACACCGTTAGAAAACAGCATTCATAGACAACCAAAAAATGAATGAAACCATCACTAGCAATAATAGCGGGTTGCGAATCCGGCGTAAAAAGAAGATAACTTGGTTTAACTGACAACAAAGAACTGCTTCATGGTATTCGTATTTAGCTTTTTTCATTTACCCTATTTTTGAACTAACTCTTTAATAAGCGCTCTTTCTGCGCTAGTGTTAGAAAGAAAAGGTGGTTGTTGAATGGGTCTGGTGCTTGTATTTTCTCCAGCGAGTTTATAGTTCGATTGCCACTATTGAATATCATCGGAATCTGGCTTTGGGGATCATTTTATACGTGGCTGTAATTAATTACAAAATACAAAGAAGGCTCAGTGGCGTCGGGCTGTTATATGTGGCTAATCTTAGAATTACTTGAGGAAATTGCAAACCTTTTTTTAATTTATACACTTTCATTTTTACCGGAATGTCGCTATTATAATATTGATATAAGTATAGTATATGTGAAAATACGTTAATCATCATATCCATAACGTTCCATAGCAGTGCTAACATGTTCAACATCGAACGAATAGGATTGAATGAAAGTTTACTGTTTTGTTGCTAAGGCAACGTGAGATAAAGATGTAAAAATGAAAAGGAAGAAATATTTGCGTATTAAACTATACCTATATTTAAAACGAGTTGGTGTTTTCTTTCACTAATAAAAGCTATGTGGTGGGTATGTGGTCCATTGCAAAGACGATTCTGTTTGTAGGAAGTCGTATTTATAGCTGAATAAAATAATATAATCGTTAGTCTCAAATCTCCTGTCCCTTCTAAAAAATTATAGCCGACTGAGGTCAGGAGAACTTCATGATGTTTGATTCAAGTTGTTCAGGAATAGGAAATATGCTGGTGAAAGCCTAAAATTGTTTCGTTGTTTTTGCCTTTGTAATCTGCAAAGCCAAGCTTTCTAAAAGCATGTTACAACTTTACTTTTGGAAAAAAAATCACAGTTTGTGAAATGTGGGTTCGTTTTCAGGCCCAAATGATGCCAATGTGTATGTATAGGTTACTATAGGTATAGATTGTGTGAAATATTTTCACCAAGCAACAGAACTGCAATAGATTTAGCAGTAGACACATTAGTCGTATTATTGGATTGTCGAAAGGCGATATTAAATGAGCTCAATTTAACAGATGTGAGACACTTCGTAAGCCGTTTGTTCGTGCTTAGATACTTACATTATCTAGAATGAACTCAGCAAACGCAGAGGCTTACTTATATCAGGTACATGTTGAACGATGAATATAGCGTAAAAATATTTTTTTTTGACATAGAAGATAACAAAATGATCTCAACCGCGGTTGAGTTCTGTTGACATATTGGTGTTGAGAGACTTCGGTTTTGCCAAAACATTGATGGTAGGATTTGTAAATAATACAGCGAGAAGAACAAGAAACAGTAAATAATATAAGTCAATCAAGGGCATATTATATCCCCGATTGATTTATATTAGCTTCAGTAACTTGGTTTTTCAACCAAGAACAGTAAACGATCACTAATTTTGGTATTCGGAATAACAACGAAATAAAAGTAACATCTCATTATATACGGCAAACGATCTCTACTTTCAGGGAATAATCGATATTTCGAGTGTTCTTGAGTAAAGCGCTGAAGTGACAAAGCCCTGGTTACCGTGTTTTGGTGGCTGGTAAAATAGTTATTATTGATTGACCAAGGATTATCAACCAATACCTTGAAGTCGACCTTTGTCCTGGCAGTTTCATATATAGATCATCTGCCGAAATTTTACCTAGGCTTCAATGAGGTTTCAAGAATTTCATATGTGATTGATTTTTAATAGTACTAACAATAATATGAAAGATAATAGCCTTAAATGTCTCGCACCGTTATGCTAGTGTACAACGATAACATAAACTGTTACTAGCTGCTATTACGATGAGATGTTTATAAAATGACGTTGTAAACTAGATTCACTTTAATATACAATCTAATGAATTTGTGCACCTTAGTTGTTCATGAATTTCCACCGACATATCATCACGGTGAAACGGAAAAGGAGTAAATCAAATCGAATGAATAATGCTGAATAGAATATACATTTTAAAAATAACATCAGGGGTCCTGTATATTTCATACATACTGGTGTAAATTTATTTTTTACACATTAATTTCGAAGAGATAGGAACGTTAATCTTATGTTTTAAAATACCTATGTCTTTTGAAAAGCGTATTTCCATTGACTTGGGTACTTGCCGAAATCGTCGGTACTCAGTACTTCTGTGTATTGAATTACGTTATAAGTTACGCAAAGTATAAGTTGCACTGAGATCTGGGCATCATAGCAAATGTTTTTCTATTAGACAACATTTTGACTTTTTCTCTGTTTTTCTTGACCATATATCACGAATTCTTAAGAAACACAATGTACTGCCGATGCTGTACTGTATTTTTAAATGTCATCGTTATCGGCACCTGTTAGTAGTTGATCTACTGCATATTAACACACTGCGACGCAACCATTTCTATTGCGTGCACTGCCTATCTGCACCCCAACGGACCTGGCTCAACCCTGTCTGCCGTCAACCGGCGCTGATACGTCCGATAGCGGGGATCGTTTCAACTATCTTAAGAGCTGAAGCGCACAGAGGCACGTGTCTGGATAGTGCTCAGTTTATAACCATACCGCGGAATTAATGCTTGGCCCCTTAACAACAATACAGGTAGCGTGAAATGCGAGCCAACGGCAGATGCGGCCGAAAAATGGCGCGACATGATGGTACCGTAGCCTGGCGCGAGCTCCTATTCGTCTAAAACTTCTTACCGTTAGAAGGTCAATAACCCGAAAGCGTTCGATGCTTGCGATGCGATGACGGTCGCCATACCATGAAATGAATAGTGCTACTGGAAAACGCCGGTTTGTTCTATTAAATAGATTTTTTCAACTACGCTCAGCTTCTTTTTAACGATTGCTGCCGCACTTTAAAAACCTTGATTATTACTATTATGGACACTTAATTAAATAGGTTTTTCATCAACTAACAGATTTAAAAAAAATTATAAACTTTAAAAGATGTAACAAAACAAAAGCACCATAGATCTATCAAACTTTAAGCTATGAGCGATTTTTTTGCTTGGTATTCTTTGGTAATTTATTGTATTCCAATGCTTTTGTTCGTGTATTTGGATCGGATTATCATAGATCTAAAGAAAATCTGCATTCTAAAAATATCATCTCAAAAAAACCGCATTCGTACCTAATTAAACACATTGGAAATATATTTTAATCGATAAGGGTTTGTTGTTTTGTTATTTTATTTTGTCAGACATGTAATGTTTTAGACAGTTCTCAGCTCTCAGCATCTTGTGGAAAGTTGGTCCCAAAATTTAGTGACTTCAGCGCTCTATAAACAAAATAAAGCTTCTGTATTTTTCGGACAAAACTCCCCTCAATTTTCTTCCATCGTGTGTATTTCTGTGTGTATGCCTATTCTCTGTTCTTTGTGTGCTGCAGTTTTCGTTATTGTTTAACTACCATTATTCATCGTTGGACACCATCGTCATTTTACTTTTTTTTAGTCTCTGGAGTTTTTTGGCATTTTTCTTTTGCTACGACTTTTCACACCGTTTTCATTGTTTCCAGCTTTTGTTTTTCATTTTATCAACCACATCTGTAATAGTATTCTTATAATATTTATTTCGCCATCAGCATCGCCGCATCTCCATCATCTCTTCATCGTTCTATAGTTGTGACGTTATGTTATTACTATAATTTTTTAATATTAGTTATTTTCTAGATTACCATTTCTTTCGTCTCGTCAAAACTAACTCCTCTGTAAAACAGGGAAAATATCACAGAGTTGCTCGTCTTAGTCATCTCATCTTCGCATCTTTTTTCCATCAATATTACCTCTATATTTTTGTTATTCAAGTTCTTTCGTTCAAGTAATATAAGTGTACAGTTGTAGTGGTTTATGTGCATTTGTTTACTCGTTCTGCCACCAGCAGAAAAACTGCCAAGAAAAGTGCCATGGCAGTTTTCCACCGACTGCCATTATATTTCTGGATTTCTGTTTTCTCACCAACTCATGTATTCTATCGTCAACAGGTTTCTTTTCACGTATTAGTACATAACTATTTTCTTTTCCGCCATTATACTTCTGCTTGCTGCTGTTGAGTAAACCTTTTCCGACGTTTCATTTCTTTGACCTTACCATGTTCCATATTTTCACATTTCTTTATACTCTGCTCATGCCGTTATCCTCTTTATGAAATTATAATTGTATACTGCTTCAAGATAGATGTGTGCTTTTTGCTGCTGCTATAGTAATTACCGTAGTAGTTGTCCTGCATAATATATAACTAGTAGTTTGACAATGATGTTCGGCTGTTTTGTTTGCTGATGTTTATCATTTTCTTCACCCCGAGAAAAAAATCGCGCGCATTTCGTCGTCTATTCAATTAATTTGTCGTTGTCATCAGTAAACGTTGGGCTTCCTCACAAGAACGGCCAAAGGCCTCGGTGACATGATGCTTGCATTGCTACTTTTTAAAGTTGAGTTGATTCATCTTAATCTAGTTTTTTTTTTTTTTGCTTAATAACTTCGAAGTAAACTTTCTTCAAAAAGTTGTCCATCAGTAGATCATAGTCATTCTAGATTCGGTCTCGTTCTTCTGTTTTATATCCTGTTCGCCGTTCTTTCAAGGTCATACTTTTTTTTATCGTAACGTCTGTATTGTTCTTCTTCACGACGTATATATATATATATTGTAAGGGAGAAATGGGGTCTTCGTTGTGCAAGCTTACTTTCTTTAAAGCCAGCTCGACGTAGACCCGGACGTTGTGTTTGGAAGATGGTGCCAGCACAGTAGCTAGCTTATAACCGCACCATCATCAGATCGCGATTTCTTTTTAGCTCTTAGCATGCTTAGCTCCTCGTGATCCTACTCTTCTTACAAGGTTTCCTGCTGTCATATTTCCTCAAGTTTTCTCTTCGTTGTCACACTTCCAACAGATTTATTCAGTGTCTTCACATTTCTAGCTTATTAATTATCTTCTTCGCTTCCTCCTCCACTTTGTCTTTTTTCTACCTTTTTTACAGTTGTGTTCGTCATCGCCGTCTTCTAGTTGAATCGAGATCTTTAACAACAGCAACGGATGCAACACCGCTGCTGACGAGCAAGGGAAAGCCGGCCGTGAAGCGACAACGCACCGGGGATTAAATCAGTGACGCGTGACACACGCAGAAGACAGATATTGAGGGGCGTTCACAACGAAGATAGTCCCACGTACCTGGCTCCTGGTCTGAACGCGATCCACCCGGTTCCACCGCCGCCGATGCGATCGTCGCCGCTACGAACACCCGTCTTTGCCAGATGTGTCTCCATCGTTGTTAACGATTCGTCCCGGCGATTCCTCCCGCATGCCTGTCATCGAGTCGGTACGTTGTGCTTGTTATATTATCATAATACTAGTATTATTATTATTATTATGAATAGTAGTAGAGTTTTATCTTACCCTTCAATGTCGTCTGCTATTTTTACATTTATAAATAATAGGTAACCTTGTTATCGAATTTTTTGTTGTAGTGTTACATGCACGCCTTCATATAATAATTACAGCTGGTCGCTACTGTTTTGGTCGGATGTTGATCAGCCAGCTGCGTTTGTTGTTGTTGATTTTTATATTCGCGCCTATTAGTGATATGATTATGTATTTGCGGGCTCAAGTGTGTTTTCGCCGGAATAGTCGCCGCTATTCAGGGGACAGCGAACGCAAAACGCAGACGGCTTTGCCACTTATTTGAAGCGCTACAACCCTGCTGTTTCTGCGCTGCTATTGGTTGCGAAACCAGCAGTAGCAAAAAGAAGCCGGCTAACAACGATGAACTGCAGTCATTATTTCGCCCAATGTTACATTGCATCGTTCATTACAGGCATATAGATAGGCAGCAGGCCGAAACCGGTACCAGGGGCCAATCCATGGGCTAGGGATAGGACGGCTTGAAGCTTCATCCCCCACCAGATTCCGTCCTCTCACCATTGACTACAACCGCTGCAGCTATAAAGCAGCCATCATTTCATCAGGCGTTTGATTTCTCGGTGTTTTGCTCATGCCGACGGCGTTTAGGCTCAAACCGACGATATCCAGCAGCCACTCCTGTTCAAGAGATGAGCCTTCAAGCAGCCTGTAACTAGACATGCACCCGATGTTGTTAGCTGGTTAATGCCCGGCTTTCTGCTGCCGCTCATGCGGCAGTGGCGACAGCAGCAGCAGCCAAAAGTGGCTTGGCTCCCTTGTTTGGATGCTTCGGCATGGCTCGTCTCGCCGGCTGGCTGCTGTTTGGCCTAATCTGACCCCAGACTAGGGATTTCATAACATCATTTGCACCGCCATTTCACTAGCTCAAATGCACCGAAACATGGCGTTGGCTGACTTTTATGCCACGATGGACATATTTAGGCCCGGCCAACATAGTTCTGCCGTTTCGGAATTATCATCATCACAGTCATTAGGCCTGATCGACACATAGTGAAGAACCCACAAACGATCATTCGCTCATTGCTTCCATACACACACACGGAACAGACGCGTAATATAAACCAAAACTACTCATGGTTACGCACAAGCGAGCACGCTAACAAGCACATATTGTAATAAAAGAAGCATTCATAGATATAGTAGTCACTAGTAACGGAAAAGTTGCACAAGAACAAAAAACATATTAAGCTTCTCGCACATCGCGCCATACTTAGACTAATGTTCATATGAAAATTCACCATTGTATTTGCCAAGTTGTGCATTACAGCGATCGTACTGAGCTTTACAAAAAAACCATCGATACAGCAATTATAATAATCGCTAAGCGACTTACGAGTCCGTCGAGTGAATGAAGTACTCTCCGCGCTTGATGCTGTCTTCTTACTGATGATGATTATATTGGAGGTAAAGGACGTAGGTCGACTGGATGTCGAGTTAGGTAATTTAAGGTTGAGTACATACTACTGCAAAAAGAATACATGTATTCGTGGCTGCTAGGTTGAGTTTGTCATCGTTTTCTAATTTCTTCTGTCTTCTTTTATTCTGCATGATCGTCTTGAACTTGTTTCGCTGTCGCTTCCTCTTCTCCAGGGTTATCCGCTTTCGTCTTTTTCCACAAACTATACGGGCTACTATACCAGGGGGCGCAATGCCTAGCCATAAACCGCTCCATTTTGTTGCTTTGGTAGAAGTATATCATCATCACCATGATGCATGCAACATCGAAAACATAAATTCTCAGCTCACCTCCACTGCCGCATCCACTCGACTAGCTGTAGCAGCTTGCCTACAACCCAATCATCTAACTATGTTTAGTTGCAGTATTAATCGAAAAGCAGCGTATAGACTGGCAGGCTTACGCGTCAGGTATAGTCGGCGTCAAATTTGCGCAGAATGCCGGCTGCCGTGAATCAGAGTTAGCATACAGCGTCACCTCGGGTCTTCTCTCCAGCCACCGGCGTCACTATTCTTCGGTTATCGTTGGTTTTTTTTTGTTGTCGCACATAAGACGAACGCCAAACAACGCCGAGGGACAGAGCACGCCGGTGAAAGCCGATGGGGGTCACAGCCAGTCAGTGATGGCTTGCCGGACAGCAGCAGCCGCGTGGCCCGCATTAGGCCTAGCGGGTGCTGCCGGTAAACCTTCGCCGGGCTGGCCGAAACCCCCCCCCAGCTGGGGTTCGGTCTAGACGACTGAGACAGTGCAGTCCCGGGAGATGTGACCAGTCTGATGGCAACGGTAGCAGGAACGGCCCTCCGACGCCGTTGGGCAGTCTCGAGCCATGTGGCCTTCCTTACCACAGTTGTAGCATCCTCGGCTGCCTCCGGATCCGCCGAAGCGCTGGCCGCCACCGGACCTGTGGCCACCGTCAAAGCCACGGCCTCCACCGTAGCCTCCGCTACGGCCTCCGCCATATCCGCCTCCCATGGCAACGTCGGGGCATTCGCGGGCGAAGTGGCCTGTCTTGTGGCAACGATAGCATTCGCTAGACGACATGGTGAATTAGGTTAGGTTTAACGGATTGGTCTGAGAAGAAAAACGAACTTTTTCGGACACTAGAGCAGCGATCGGAGTATACTAGTTGGACACTGCGTGGTCGAAGACGGCGAACGACTTACTTATACGACAGCACACAACGCGTGGTCCGAACAGACTGCAAGCTGGAAGCGAAGAGAGATGGTTGAACGTGGCTCCAGAACGAGAGCTGATTGACCCGATGTGAGGGCGCTGCTGATAGGGTTGGTCGTCCTCACCGATGGGCGCCGCTGAGAGGCGCCAAGATTTGAATCATCATCGCATTGATTTACTCAAGCAGCAGTATTAGCTGAGCGTGCTTGGAGGGCCGCGGGGCAAGGATGCTCCGTAGATGCTAACACTTCTCTCGGACAAACGCACACACTACTGTAAAAACCGGCTTGTTTACTCTCAGCATCTCTCAAAGCTGATTAGGGGCTTAGAAACACATGGCGCCTGTCTAGGGAACACATGTTCACTTCTAAATGATTCAAAATGATTACCTTTTAAGCTTTGTGGAATAAGTATCCGAAAATGGTATGGACCGAAGCGGCATAATGATTTTTCGATTCATACGAAAATTAAGCGTAAATTATCTTTCAGTGTGTTATAACAATACACTACAGTGTAGTATGATGGAACAGATAGCTAACATATCTGAATAAAGGAATAAAGTTATGAGTAAATAAAAATCGGAACGCAGATTGCCCTACTTTTTTTTTGTATGCTAAAATATGTAGCGGACTTTTTGATCAAAATTCCGAGAACTACTATAAGTATAATCCAAGGAAGTTAAATCTAATATAATACTTAGCTTCAGGCTGACAATACTTTAAACAAAAATTCAAACTTTTCCGACTAAATTATGTTTAAATCTAGCAAAAAATGCCATTGTAGACGTATGCGATTGAAAAGACACTTTTGATAAGCAGATACACTTGTACTAGCGTACTTTTCACTCGTGAATATTAATTACGAACAGTATTGGATCATTTGATTATTTTTAAATAGAATCAGTGGAGGAGCTGATCATGGGTATAGCACTACTTACACAAAATGCTATCATGATTTGAACAACAAACACCACCTTTTTTTTATGTAAGTGTATTTAGTTAGCAAAGCTAGAAGATCTTTACTTTGGGAAAGATCGAACACTTATTTTCATTTTTTGCACCATTTTCAACTTACTTTGATTTAGATCATCCAAATATTTTATAGTATTCTCTGAAGGTTTCCAGAATATCATTATCTTGAGCTATAATGTAATTTTTAACTAGCAGAAACCTCAAATGCTATATATACATAACTGTTAAACATTTTTTAGTTTTAAAATAAGATTTTTAATATATGAGTCTTTGTAACTCTACATTTTTAAATGACCAGCAATAAGTACATGACCAAATTACATAATATCTCAACAATCAACCATATATTGCAAATGCAGTGACGCAAAGTATCCAGAAGCTATCAAATACTACACCAGTGTCTTTATTTCTTCTGAAGCCAATGCCTATTTTTCAATTGAATTTTCGCCTTTTTTCAAAGAGTCGGAACTCGATCCTTCGACTAAATCGGTCGACAGAAATCTTCGAAAGTACTCATCCCACCTCCACGGATCTCGAAGCCGTTTGAGCACTTACCAAAAAGAAAAAAATAGTCATTCATTCTTGCACAGAGCTCCCACCATAGTTCAGAATACGCAGATGTTTCACCTTCTGGTATCAAGCATACAGCCTGTTGTAATAGGCCTCAAGCAAAGGCGGGGCTTAAATCTCGAGAGATTTGAAGTCGTTCGGCTGCACACAGGATCTTTGCCCGAGAAGTGAGAGCTCATCAAGCGTAACACTGAGCTTAATTCTAACGACGGGTGTCTCCCACTAGCTGGTTTGATTAATGTCAAACAATATATAAGACAGCTTAATTTCAACTGTTGTTCTCCAACTAATAAACATCAAATTTATCTAGCACTTTTGTGATAATCAAAATAAATGATAGTAATAGTTATGATTTTGATTATTAGAACCAACAACATATTTGACTATCTGTTTTGCGTCCTCCCTCTGGAGCGTTCTGAATCATATAAATTTGTACATAAAATTATAAATAGTGGTCCACTGAAGTATTTGAGCATTTTATTTTTTCAGGAATAGTGTGGTATTTGAATATGCTGAAGCCAAAAATAGCTAATAAAAAAAAATACATATTTCGTGAACAAGCAATCATTTGTTGCAATCACACAATCATTACTACACATTGTCCTATTATGTACAGAATTACGTCGACAATAATGCTTAGTCAAGGTGAACCACGAAATTAACAAATACTACTTTTAGAGCGTTCTAGAAGTATTTACTCATTGACCAAGCTAAGCTGAAGCTAACTTGGTATGATGCAATCATATATTCAAGTGCCACGGATACAAACGCAAAAGCGTCATACAAACAAGTGATCAAGCTAATTACACACAACCTGAATCGTAGCAGAAAAGGGAAAGTAAAAGGACAAAAAAATTAGAATAGTATGAGCTGAAATGTATAGTAGTTCACACTGAGGCTTTGTGACAAAGCTAAATCATCACACCAGCTTGTCAAAGAAGGGAACATATGGGCCACTGATTTCAACACTGCAGCAAGAAAAATTTCAGTGCTCTAGCTGTTACATAATATATATATGTATATATATATATATATATATATATATATTGCAAGCACGAAGCGCTACGTTCGCATTTAATCAAGCTATCTCGACTAGTTGACTTGTGCCAAATTTCTTTGGGAAAACTTTGGGATGATCAAAAGTTTTGCAATTATGCGCAAAAACAGGTCTGAGGCTCTCATTAAGAAAAAAAAGCCCTTAGGCCTGTTTTTGGGAAGAATAGCAAGTTTCGATAGCTTATTTTGCTTTCTGACATTTAAGTTTTTTACGCAATATTAGTATGCAATGATTGCCTATTTGAAAAATATACGCGTATTTTCAATCGATTATCCTCTGTTTTATTATTTGGCGAATACACATATATCGGTTTCGTCAAAGTAGTACTAATTGGCTCTTCTTCAAAAAGAAAATTTATTATTATGAAAGAACTAATTATATGCCTTAATATGCATTAAATAGCTAGAACTAATATAGTGAATATTTTTTTTCTATTTCAATTTTGCTTTAATTTTTTTTAAATTTCAATTTGTATTTCATGAATTTTTTTATATTTTTCCAGGTATTCAACGTATTTCAATCTACAGTTGCGAAATTACATGTTGATGGTCCAAGTTTGAGCGTGCGACATATGGCCTTGTCCAGCCTTGATTCCAGCTCAGAAACTTGATGTTAATAAGTACAGTTCAATTTAAATCGTGTATGTTATGCTTTTAATACAAGATCTTTTTATTGAAGAGTACAGCCTCGGTAAATCTTATAAGCCTAAACATCTATTCTGCTAGTAAAACCACCTTTGTAGGTTAAGGCAGTAGCAACCAACTGAACCCAGCGTCCGTAAAATATCCTTACCATAATGTTATATACAAAGCATTGGAAGTGGTAATGATAATCCGTCTTCATTTTGTATCCCTACTAAGTCCTTCTACTGTTTTCAGTCTTCGAGCCAACGAAGTCGACAGATCCCTAGTATGTGGCGTTACGTTCTGTCGATTTGGATAGGTGATACGTTATTGTAAGAGAACAAAGTCTCCGTCTCGTAACAAGTTTGCGAACAGCTTCTGCCTGTCCTTTGACAAGGTATCCGCCAGCTCGCAAAACATGTATTCAGTTCAAACAGAATGCGTTCATCCGAACCGGTGACTCCTCGTTGCTGTAGATCTTAACCACGGCAGCAGCAGCGGCAGCGACAGCAGCGCCGCTAGTGACGGCAGGCATAACGGCCATGTGAGAACACACTGTGCGATCGACTCTAGGAGAGCGAACAAATACTACTTGCTACCCTCTCTTCTTCTACGCTCAAGAACTTCTCTGTTAATGGCGCTGTTTTTGCCGCTTCTAGAGCTTGAGGCTGTTTCGCCTTTTCTATGTTACTCTGTCCGCACATTAGCGTATGGGCCGTTGTTTCCGATGTAGCGGCTTCATTGTGGACTACTGATTTTGTGGAAGGGAAAAACTTTTCCTTTCGCTCATTGTTTCAGCAATAGATCTGATTTGTATCGAGTAGTCGTCGCGGTCAGTCGTACGCGACTTCGTTCGCGGGCAGGATCCGGATAATGTTATTTTGAGTGTTTCCGTTTAGTGATCGCGGTAGAATCAGAACGAAGAAAAAGAGCTGATAAGAAATTTACTAGCTTATAAATTAGATTTATTCGCAGTTCTATGTAATACAAATAGGATAAAGATCTCTTCCAGGTTGCTGTTTTGGGTAGCGGCCGATTCCCTAAGTGACAATTTTCCGCGCTAATACAAACAAATTTTTGAAGAGCCAAGAAAATTAGTTGTTGGACGGTAACTGAATCTCATCTCTGTGTCCTTCCGCCTGTGCGCCGATGCCAAGTAAACGTTCTCTCTTGCTGCTATCACCACTACTGGCATGACATTATTCAGATGATTAGCCTAGCCCTGTAACGTTTGGCGGGCACTTCGCTCCCGTCGAAGCCGTCGAAGCTTATCGGATGTTTCAACTAGTAAAGCCATTTGATAGAACGCTGCTTGGCGGACGATACCGAATTCGATGAAAAGTTAGAACTGCAGTCTAAGCTTTTTTCTTCTTTGTTGTTAAACACTGCCTTTGGATAAAATAAATTATTGCAAGAAAAGCTGTCGCAGACACGTAGCTCATCTGAACAACCGCTTCCGAGACCCCTGGCTGATATGTGCTCGAAATCAGGTATATCTGCCAAAGCGACTTTTTATATCACTAAATCTGCTTGGCGTCATAATACTTTCTAGTGTTCGAGAGTGAAACCAATTTTAAACCTTACTTACTAATTTTCTGATCGATTCGAGCTCTCATCAAAAGCAAATGAGAACATCGTTATAGGTCTACGTCAGGTGGTGTTCTAATACTCTCTCCGATCATAATGACAGATCTGCCTGCGGATAGATCAGATTCGAGGACAAAGAGGCCATATCTATTGTGATACTGTCAATACACTAATGAATATGTTCACAGTACCCACACAAGGCCCAAAAACAGCAATACTATGCTTGCGTAGTAAACGTATTAAGATTGAGGAAACCAAAGGTTAATGAACTGTTGAAGCAAACGAAACGCATAAATTTGACGATGAAATTCTTATCAAATAAGTTAGCAGCAACTATCCAATAGTTCTTTTCTCTTTGTATTAACTGCAAGTGTGAGTAAATCGGTTACGTCGAGCTTTAATGAACTTTTACTGCCTTGTCTAGTTCGACCTTCAATACATCCTACGTATGGTCAACAAAAAAACAGAGACGTGCTCCAGAGTTTGTGTCTTTGTTTATTAAATAGCTTATGCGTATTCATAGCTTACGGCGCAAAATTCGAAGTGGTTTTTTTGCGGCATGGACGACGTCTAGTTCGGTGCGGCAGGTGTCACTGACTGAGGGAAGCGAGACCTCAAGCACGAAAATACGAGCTAAATAAGGCGAGAACTTAATCGCCTAAAAAAGCGGCGAATTCGGCGAAATCTATTGCAAATTTAAGTTTTGCAAGATGAGTGCGCCGATGATAGACAATTCGTGGAAAAATCCGCAGTTTCGGAAAAATGTGCGCTCCAAAATGTAAGTGACAATCAATCAATGAGCCAACTTCATGAAGCCAACCCGCTTTGAATGACTATTTTGTCTGTGATTTAATGGCCCATTCCGTATATATCTGTAGAAATCGTATCGGTATCGAGCGTACATACTAAATAACATTCTACTGTCCCTGATAACAATAACAAAGTAGCTATAATTGTGAAATGCGCTTACATTGAACTACTTATTATAAGTTAGTTAATCATTATAATATTCTCGAATGGAAACAATATTGTTGGTGTTTTGTTACGCGATGGATATGCATTTATCACACCTGACGAAAAATTTCCCATATGCTCACAGTGAAGACGCTATTCGGAGTTCGCCTAATCCGCAATATAAAAACGCAGGCGACATGGAAAACCACGCGTTCAACAAATCGGTCACAAAGGTAAGGGCAAATAAATTCCGACTGCTTCATTTGAGCGGAACATCCATAGCAGTATTACTATGCTATGCGGTCATGTGAATTATTGTCAAGATTGAAATGTTGTCGAATAATATTATATATTATGCCCCTACTTATTACTTGAATAGTAATCACTTAATTCGCTAGCCAAGCAGTCTTTATTTTTTTTAAGTTAATTTTTTTTATACTATATGCCCTTCAGCCAATATTTAACCAATACTGCTCGTATGCCAAATTCAAATTGGATTTACCGTAACTGTATATCGACAATGTCATCGACCATTGACTTATTCTAATAAATTAATGGATCTATGTCCGACAACAGCAATATATGCATTGAAATCACCCTCGACCCAAAGTAGGGCCCCAGTTCCAGCCACCTATTAAAATGTGTTCCTTTTCCTATGTGCACGTATTTCTTGGCTTGTGTCAATCCTTTTAGGATCAATACCTATCGTATGTTGCTCGCCTGATAATACATATTCGGGAAACCGGTAAGTGTAATATAGGCAATTTTGTAAACACGTACAGTTTGAAACGACAAATCGCTTGAAGGAGAAGCTTATAGAGTTATATAAAATAACAATCTTATCGTGTAATCATTTTACGTGTGGCATAGCGTACATATCTTGTCTATACCGAAAAGCATGGCTAGACCTTGAAATGTACGTGTGGTAGAAAACGCTTGAATTTCAAAACATTTCCTAGTATTAGAGGCGCGTTCGCTAGAATCGGGAGAGATTACTGCAGTTGAAATTGCACGCAGGCGCAAGAATAGAAATCGCAATTTGGAAATTGCAGGGAGATGGTGATCGCCGATGCCGTCAGAAAAGTTTTATAATATTACCATTTAGTTTGTTCTCCCGAAAAATCCCGCTATAAAATGTGCCATTTTATGTTAGCAATGAACATACATCTATCATATTTTGGTGCGACATAAACGAATTAATGTAATCAACTGCCAATTCTATAGAGCGAATTTTGAACGTTTAGAAAGATTGACTGGTTATCACCCTAGCAGTTTTTAGGATCTTAAGTTCCTAGCCAAGAAAAGTTTTGTCAAAATAGGAAAGACACATTGCTCCTCATAGCATGGATCGTTTGAGTTTACCTGTTGAGTGGTCATCTAAATTGGGTCACGCAAATACCTGAATTCGTGTTTGGACCAGGCCGTACTGTTATATTTCAACCACTTTTATTATCCTATCGGTGCCTATGATTTGACCGGAGAATATTATTCTGTGATAGAAAATGACCAAACGATAAGCTTAACGTGTCTCATGTTAAGACCTTTGACAAATGCGGCCAAAGTTAAACCGTGCATTCGGTGTGCGTATCAGCGAACTGTGTGTTCGATATTCATTGTAATGATTAAGCCGTACAGATGTAATCTATTTGTGTATGTCTCTGATTAGAAAGGCACCCGTTACACAATGCACATACAGCTGAGTATGTGTATCGGTAAGTGATGTACACGGGCCAACGGTTTGAGTTCAAACGGGATAGTGTGCGGTGGTGCAATTTTAAAATTGTGCATTTGTGCCTTTACGGTGCTTGAACCATTCGGGTGTGATATATTTTTTAATTTACTTAAACTACCATTGTACGTAACTAGTCTTTGGTACAATGTATGCACTCGACTTTACACCAGTAGTTACGTAGGCCTTATAAAACAACTCATCTAACAAATAAGCTCTATAACAGAGTCGATAGTATCAAAAATTGGTGCGTAACACTAGAATTGTATCTTGCTGCTACTTCAATTTCGGCTAGGTTGTTGAAAATTGTGTCAAACAAGTCTCCGTATTGTTGGAATTTTCGGCAGGTTACTAAATCTTTTTGACGATTTCGAGTCCTGTCTGCAACGACGTTGGCCGACCAGGTTTTACTATATTTACTACAACTATATTTACGGCTCCTCTATTCATTTGATCTCACATCTCGATATCCCCGCTAGCACTTTGGCCTTACAACAATTATCTGCAGCCTCTTACGGCACTGTTATGTTGGTTGTCCTTTTAGAGATTAATTTGTGTATCTCTTGATCTGGCTTTTTCCTTTGGCTGCCCTTGTCGCCAGACGAGCAAACTACCATGAACTGTAGTTATATTCGTGCATTGTTTGTAGACGTACTGACATTGTTTGCAGACTTCAGTCGTTTTACTATTGCTTATTATGCGCAGCAAACATGAAATTCAAGCTAACTAAAATACTACGTTAGTCAGATTACTTGATGATTACGCCTAATGGCTTTTTTAGGATGAAAACAAGAAGAGCACTGAAAACTAACTATAGATATTGTAACCGAAGCGTTTTGTGATTTTATGACAAAACGACAAGAATTCGCTGGGTAATAGACTTCAGATAGTCGTGAAGCAGAGGAGACCTGTTAGGTGTGGTACATAGCTTGAAAGATAGTTAAGAGCGATAAGATAACCGGGGCAAAAGAACAGAATAAATGACACGAGGCTAGACCAGGGGAGCGTTGATTTATCGGAAAATATTGTCAATTGCATTCTGCTTTGCTCAGGATCAAAGGAAAGATTCTATAAGGTGGCTTTGGAAAAGTCGTAGAGTTCGTAAACCCACCGGGCGCCCACCAGATAAAGTTTTACTTGTTGTAAGAAATTTACGAAGATGCGACCCACTTACATTTTAATTGATCTGAAACTAAGCAGAGCAGGTAGAGAACTTTTTTTTGTTTACTCATAAAATGGGTACGTTAAACATTTGATATACCGTTAATTTTGAAAACGCATCTTATTTAGAACCGGTGTATGGATCGTTTGACATAATTTTTAGGCACTGTGCTTGTGCTCTTGATTGTTTGTCAGAGTTTGAGTGAGGTTACCGCATCCGATCCGTCCTCTGAAATGCAGACTATGCCATTAGTATCGGCTTTATTTATTTTTGTTTTTTTTTTTTATTTTTCGTCTTCTTGCTCACACTGCCAACGGTTTTGTGAGATTGTGGTAGCTTCTTGAAGCTTCTCGTCATCTCATCCGCCATTACAGTCTTTACAGGTTCTCTTCATATTGCAAACGTCTCAACCGTTTCAGCACTTCACTCCAGTTTTGGCTTCAACAGCTCTTTTATTTCGGGTTTTATCGTCCGTTTGCTGTTTTCTCACTGCATATGAGTGAACTTCCTCAGATGGTCTTACTTGCTCCTTGGGAGCTGGGCCTTTGTTCTCAGTTATTAGTGCCCTGCTAAGGCGTCGTTCCTCCCAATTCGTTAGCTGAGAGGTGCACGAGTACTGCCCTCGCCCAATATCTGTCTACAAGTTGTTCTGAGACAGGATTTCTTCGGATGGCCCTCGCTTGATCGTCATCACTGTTGTTGTTATTGATGATCGTTTCTTGGACAAGCGGTGCATTTTTCGGCGAAGCTATTCCAGGTTCATCGTTGCTTCACAGCCGACAGCAACATTCGTAGCTTCTAACACTGTTCTGCAATGAATGCAGCCGGCTCAAGATGATCCGTTTTTAGTCTGCTCCGAGGTGCCGCGTCACATTTCTCATTCGGTTAAAGCTGTCTGAACTAGTTGCGGTAGTAAGGGTCAATTGTCAGCTCTATAAACAGTGACTTAAAAGAATTGAAAAGATGAACAATATGCGGCACGACCATGCATTTATCGATCAGGGCAAATTAGTAATATTTAAGCGATCTGCCTTATTGTTATAATATTATGGTAGCATTAAAGTAATCACCGACGAAGTTTAGTTACTGCTGGTTCTGTAATTTGCTTTCGCTCCGTACGATAGCGAATCTATCTATTAATAAGAGCTCATCTGATGAGTTAGTGGGTGAGAATCAACGTGAGTCCACTTTCTTTCTTCCCCCTTTTGTCTTGTTTTTCTTTCTACATACATATGAACAGTTCTAGTTTTCTCTAAGCCATGATAATCGTCAAGTGTCAATCAGACGGTTATTGCTACTGTTGTAACCACTGGCGAAGGCAGTTCTACAGCTGTTGGCGCCGCTACCGACGTAAATAGCCGCCGATGCCGCTTCAATTCCTATAGGCGGGAACAGAAACCCGCGCCTGTGCCAAGCAACATCAGGCCGACCAACTGTCGGCTGGTCATTCCTCGCTTTCTGCGTCCGTACGTCGATTTGACTGAATAACGGGGAGCTAACAGCAACAGCAGCAAACAGAATCTCCTCCGGTGTGGATTTGCTGCTGTTGTTCAGATGTGATAGATAGGATGGAACAAACTTATTGTTGGTGTGACCGCCAGGCGGCCATCGCTCGTATCGCTAATACTGCTGTGAGAGCAATCGCTTCCTAAGCCGAAACGGCGTTGATGCGGTGCTCACCGCTGACAGCTGGTCGCAAGCGGCTAAGAAAATTGCAGTTGTAGCGTAGCATCAGTGCAATAGCGTTACCCACGGTGGCACCGGCGTTGATCGCTGCAGTAGAAACGATGCGACAACCGTCGAAAGCAGCATCGCAGAAGAAACGATACGCAAACAGACACGTACAGATGTGCACATGTACAGAGTCATACCGACAGCGGAGGGAACGGTGCTGACAGTGACCGCTGAGAGCGTGACAAAGAGAGGGGAACAGGCAGCCTAGCCGACACCACATCGCTGCGGATACCACAGCAGCGACGACGACGACGACGACGACAATGACAACAAAGCCTTCATCGTTTCCGCTGAAGTAGCATAGAATCACTGTTAGTTAACGATGTCGTTGTCGTCGTCGATATCTTAGATGCTTTTAGTAGCTATGATTGTAATGTGGGTTGATGATGCTGACGATGCCACTACCTTCCTTAATTTTTGCTGGTAATGATGCTGCCGTCAGCAGTCCAGTTGTTCCTTTCCCCTTGTACCCTTCAAGGTAGCAGTAGATATTGCAGGCGCCGTCATGCTGTTACCGCAGAACTCCGAAATCTAGATGACAGCAGCTACAGCAGGAGTTATAAAAGCAACAGCTACAAAGATAAGAAAATTCTCGCTTAAGTTACTATAGCTTCATTACGCCCGCCACTGCTGCTGTTGTTACTGAACGCGACCTGTCGTCAGCCTTATCGCAACCGCCAGCGTCGACGGGGCTGCTACTATTGCTGCTAGCCACCGATGCTGTAGAGTTCTCCGCCGCTCCGCGGCCACTACGAAAGTTACGGCAGCGACTATTGCGATAGCAGCAGCGTACGGGTCTCGTCAACACTGCACGGACGCACCCCCTTCAACATTACGGCAACTCTCTCCAACATTCGTACTGCCCTCCCTCAGCGTTGTTCACGCCATCAGTTGTTGTTACTGTGGCTGTTGGAACTGCTGCTGCTGTCGAATCATTGTCGTTTGTTGCTTCGACTCTGGTAGCCATTTGCTTGGCAAAGCCTTCTCTGTAGTTGACGGCAAGCCCTTTATGAGTAGTAGCGTGCTCAGAGGGGGGTGACAGTAAATGGGAGCAGCAATGATAGTGGTAACAACGGCACAGGTTCTGAGAGAATTCGATCGTTGCTTCTTACGAAATTGGCCAGGTGAACTTAGAGGAAGGCTAGCATTCAGTTAAACGGGAGACAAACCCGTATTCAGTTATACATAGATAGAGATTGCGATGGGACGAAAACCGAAAGAGTGTAACATTGTGTCGAATCTACAGAATCATATAGAGTGTCAGCAACGACCATTGACAATATTACTGCTACTATAATATTATTACTGTGACAACTGCTGCTGCTGCTGCTGCTGTTATCATTTAAACACACGTACATGATCGGAGATCATATAAGCGACGACTAAACGATCGAAATGTTTATACGAACGAGTGCTACCAATAGCCAATGGACACCGTTGTGAGTGCAATGATGTTCGCCGTCGGATGTGTATTCCGGTGTTCGGCTTATTGCGAGTGTAAGACAGTGGAGATCGAACGGGGCCGGCTGAAGACCACTGTGAACGTATAGTCCCCAGCATCGTTATGCAATGCCTTAGGTGCCAGAGTCTCGATACTGCATCGACGCGTTACAGCGTTTTCATAGCGACGTCTTAACGCAGAATGAAACACTCCAGAGGGAAAAGACACCATTAGAAAAAACGGCAGATCAGAAACATGACACATGCACGTTCGTACATCTCAATGTTTGTATCGTGTGCAACCGATCGGTACCATAACGACACCGCCACAGCAACGAGTTTCTGTCGAATGATTGATTCTGTTTGAAACTACACCACGTGCTATACTAAACAGGGAGCGCTATTTAATGATCATGCTTTACCACGATTGCTTCTAATAATCTTATTAGCTCAAAAAGGCTCGGCTCTATCTGGACGTTCAGAGCCCAGCCAGTGGGCGGGTTAGCAAACCGATTGAATAACGCTTGAACGCATAGGTCGGTGTCAATTTGGCAATTCGGATTCGACTCATGGACAAGATGCGAATGGTATTGCAGCGGGACAATTTTGCTTGTTGTCAGGTGGAGTAGTGACAATTGTACCCAGGGAGCCGCGCAAAACGTTGGCGTTTGTGCAGCTAGCGGAGGAACCTGTACAGTGATTTAGGTGATACGGAGTGATCTGTAATGCGTACAATAGTGTAGTTCGTGAACTCGGATGTTTTCTCTCGGATCATTTTGAACGATGCTTCTAACTCTTTGACAATTAAAAACACGATTTCAAGAAACCATATGAAAATGAAAGGCAGATCGATTTCATCGTCACTCCGTGATTTGTGGCTTACTGCTGCATAGACGTCTGTCTCTCCAATCCAGCAGTGACAACTTCACTCAACCACGAAGTGCGGCTTGCCCCGCAACTTCGCACTCCATCCCGCTATGATGTCTAAAATCATTTACCTCTTTCTGTCAAAGGGAACACATCATCAGATTACTACTCCTAAACAGTCCCCTTCCGTCCTCGTCAGCAGAGGGAATCAAGTGCTAGCAAGGCGGTCACGCAACAAGTGCACTTTACTCGCCATCGGCTGCGATTACCCAATAAGGCCTTATGCGTTGGATGTATCAATCAGAATTAAGAAGTTAGCACAGTTGAAAACACAGAGAATAATGCAGAACCATTTAATAATGTGGTACCCTACATTAACTACCACCATCGACGGTGACAGTTCGTAGCGAGGGTGAACAACGGAGATAAAGCTAACAATAGGCAGAAAAATAGGACTGCTGATTGAAGCGTTCCACTAAGTCGTGACAGATAGCACAATGAACTGGAACTCGTCCGAGGGAACCGGGGCAACCGGAGGCATGCCTACAGTATCCGTATCGATTTCAGGCCAGGGTGCGACCGGCCGTGGCCTTCAACTGACCAACGCGACCGTCCATTTGAACGGATCATTTGGGAGCACTTCTAGTGGCCGCGGAACACAGGTGCAGGGAACTCAGGGAACATTTCGGCCCCCTGTACAGCAATTGCATTCATATCAACAACAGCAAAATTCACAGCAACAGCAAATAACGCTAACAACTAGGGGCCAAATATCGACGTTGCCAGTGTCCCAACAGTTGGGAAGTGGGGGAGGCGTTCGTGGATCAGGTGGACACCCGAATGTTTCCGCTAGCGTAAGCCAGCAGCAGCAGCAACAACCGAATCAAGGGGGGCAATACGGGGAGCCGACGCTGCTAAGTCTCCTAACGTGTATGTGCTAGTCCGTAGGATCTGCTCATTTGATGTGTGCAAAAGATAGAGTTATTTTTCCGACGGCCATTGCTATTCTAACCGTTAATAACACTGTTGTGTATCTGTAAGTGGTGAAAATTCGTTTATACATCCATTGAAATGACAAAAACATCAATTGGTCGTCCACGGTTATTATCTGTTTTCATTTAACATCATGAAGCACACTCAAGGGAACAATGTATATATATATATATATATATATATATATATATAGACAGCGTTTCTATAATGATTGAAGGACTCGAATATCGCAGCATTCCAATAGTTTTAAATAACTATAAATCTTTGTTATGCTATTTATATGGTATATTTCACATATCTGTTTACAATAAGGCCCCATAATAAGAGCCAACTTCGCTACTAACACAAAACAATGCCACCCGATAACAAGGTCACGCGGGAAATAGCACGGTGCAAACAAATGAGTACAAATTGTTTTAGAATACATATGTGCATCGAATGATGGGCGGATCGTGAGATAGGTGATGCGATGTAACACACAATTAAGGACGCGGTTTGTTGGAATGTTCATGATTTTCTGACTATTATAGAGATGGTACTATTGTTTCAAGTCCAATGAGCTTTTCATGTAATAAAGGAGGATCTAGAGTAACATCAGGGCAGTCAAATCGATGTACCAAAATGAAAATTAGGTGCGCGATTGATTTGCTTTGATTGCCTTTACCTACACGCTCTACAATACATTTCGTTGATCATTATATTCCGATCGATGACGAATAGGAATATAGTGTCACCGGCAAACACTATAGATCCTGTTTTAATTCCTCTAACTAGCACGTTAAGTATAGAGTTAAAGATAAACTGGTCCGTTTGAGTACACCAAGCATGGCAGCGCGCCGTGCTGAATACTCCGTTAAGTGTCATTTATTTCCGGTTAGTTCGATATGGAGCAAAGATTAGAAGAACATTGCTTGAGCTGAGATTTGAGCAATCGGGTCAACTACTGTTGCGATCTGGATAAGAGCTTCTGCACATAGCTGTCCAGACTGCCATCTCGCTGTGACGTAGTTGCATGGCTATGCTTAGGCTGGACGCTTGTTGCGCGGCATTTTCAAAAATTAAGCTGTATCGTGTAGATCGAATATTGTCGATGCAATTACGCTAATTGTCAGCCATTGATGACAGAATGGAATTCAGCCTGTGGATGTATCAGCTCTTGCTGTCATCGTGTAAACAATACAGATGCCATGGTTGAAACATTGGCTAAACACGTTGGAGAGTATACGGTGAGTCTTTTTTTTTCTGGGATATGGCGTAATCTTCCACTGACACTGGGTTTGTGGTGTGTCGACGTTTGCTGACAAAGTGTGCCGTGCGTAATTCTTCTTCTATGGTCAAATGGTGCTTGTTTAATGGTGCCCAAGTCAAGCTGGTTCACTTTATATATAGCTGTTTATAGGTGCTCTCCCCATATCTGCCATTTATTCGAACCGTAGCGTTTCTGCTTAGGATGGATAATCGACTGTGAGTAAATTTGCTCTAATATTGTGACTTCCTACTCTCTAGATTTTGCATTTTGATGATATTACTATATAACTGTTATGACTTATCTGCCCTGACCGTGTCGTGTGTATCCGAACGGTGCGAAATCTAGTTTTTGCTGGAATCTTAATAATTAAAAAGCAGATTTGTAGCTATGCGTATGCAGGCATCACTATCGTACGATCTCTGTTCGACTTTAGTTAGTTTCGCATGGAGTATCTCGATTGACCGTTACAGTGATCGCTATGGAAATCAATGCGTGTTGACACAATTTTCGATGATGTCCAGTACGGTTCCTTATCGAGAGTTGGGTTTAACGTAGCAGATCGAAGCGGCCAAAACGATAGCTGATCAGAACTAATAAACACATTTCATTATGACGAACCGCAAAGGAGTATACGCGTATCCTTTATATATAGTATACTACAATGGCTACTCATGCTTTGTCGTCAACGTGCAGAACAACAGGAAAATACTCACTAGTCGACTTACTGATATGAAATCAATAAAAACCCCATATTACCATGTACGAACTTGTGTACCTACACTAACCAGCGGTTCAGGCCCAGAATCAATCACTATTAAAAGTATTTTCGAGGGACGCGACCGTGCTGACCTATTTTTGACGTTGCTCTATCCGATTTCAAGACGCTGTTAGTGTTCGATTCGAAACCTATTGTATGGCTGTATAGTATTTTAGCACCGAGTAATTTACCGAGTAATTGTTGTCGTTGCCCCCGTAGTCTATCGCTGTCGTTAGCGTATTCTCCGTAGGGCCAATCACATATGCCAGGCACCAGTTTATAGTCAATGCCATCATAACGATTGTCGAGATTAGACAGTTATTCCAACAAACGCGCCGTGCGCCGGTCACCACTCCTGACTGCTATTGCCACCACCATCTGTCTAACGGCAATCCCGTGATAGTGACGAAAATACAGAACCTTCACGAGATTACTAGGTGTAACAGTGTGCCTCGCTCTACAGAACTTTATTTTGGCAATCACATATAATATATACATTCTCAATAAGTAACGATGTTCATCTCAATCGTTTCGACTAATTTATGACAACGCATTTAGCAATAACAAGATTGATTTTTTTTTACAAATCACTTGATTTGTAATAAATCATCCAGTCATTAAAAATCAGGTAATTTCGAGCCCAGTCCGCAGTTACTGAGTAGGAATTATAGTGTTTTTTTTTTTAATCTTACTTCCGAATTAAAAGAATAGTTTTTTCAAGCGTATTAATTAGTTTTTAAGTGAATTAAAAATTCAAGTAGTCTTAATTGAATCTACACGTCATTGGATAACGGCGTGAGCAAGGCTTCTTAGCTCTATACTGCAGACGAAGCGAGCCGAGGAACAGAACGTCTCCAATTACTTCGAACGACAGTTCTCCTTTTCGGTAGGACGAAACTAAACTGCTTTACTTACGCGTCATCAGCAGCGACGATTTCTAGATCGTTGACATGTATCGTAATATCGAAAGGGTCAATAGCCACCATCAAACACGAATGTGTAATACAAAATTTTGGTCCTAGTTCGTCGTTTTTCCAATGGGACATATTTGTAGACCTAGGTTGTAATCGATGACGCTCCATCTCAGTGAGTGTTATTGACAAAAAAAAACATATTAAGGTACAAGCAGATCAATCATAAGTGATGATTTGCCTTTTAGTTAGTGTATGTGGAATGCGCAACCACAGATGGCTGATATCGTTCGCTTTAATGACGAAACTTCGTTTTTCGTGAACTTATCCTTGCTTGGTACAAATTATTTGGTTTGTTCTTCTTTTTTTTTGATTGATTATAGGCTATGTAGGTACAATAGCAATGTGCTAGATCTGATTATTGCCGGTACACCATTAATCGAACACAAGGCTCAAAAAGGTCCATAGGATCCGATCGGAATAAAACTGGAGTATTAAGGACTATGAAATAGAAAGCCAGTTTAATTATTTTCTTGTGAAACTACTAAAAATGTCTGGAAAAATCGCTTAATTTGAAGTATTTTATTCTACAAGATGCTCAAAAACAGCAGTGCTTGTAAAGCTTTCAGCAAGATTTCCAGAAGTTTTGAAAGGGACTTTATCTCCGAACATGCCAGAGCTGGTTTCGAAGGTTGAACAATAAACACTTCAGTCTTGGCAATGGCGAAATATCTGGCGACTCTTCCCTGCTGAACACTGGCATTTCACTACGGACGATCAACCGAGGCCCAGCAGCAGGCATTTGAAAAATTTAAAATAACCAAAAGGCAATGAACTGATATCTCGAATCTTTTTATGTCGATTAGGAGGAAGGTTTTCCGATCGTTCAATACAGAATTCTAAATCTTTTCTAAAAATATAAGAGGCTAAAGGACATCGCCTTCAATTCTAGCAAAAACAAAACGAATCGATATATCTCACGCTCCATTGTCGTAACTAATTAGCCGATGTTGAGTGGCGATTTCAAGCCGATGTCGTGATTTAAAAGTCAGTTAATTAGCTGTAGGTAAGGTGAATATAGCCATCATAAAGCTTTCTAGGAATAGTCGCGCTAAATAGCTCTAAGTCGATGTGAATTTCCCTGTTTCTGAATCTAGATTTACCTCTAGATATAGGACGAATACCGATATTCACCTCCTTTCGCATATTCTTAAATTGCGATTCAATCTAAAGCCGCGTTCGTACATTGTTCCAGTCTTTGGTCATAGAAGCTAACGGCTGTTGACTGATCAATATTCCGGTACACGGCATAGCTCTTAATGGGAAACATGCTTAATCGTTTCGAATAACTTCGAAAATCATTATTGGGATTATCTTCACGCATAATCTATAGTAAATAAATCTAAGCTCTTAAAGTCGGGAACATAACAATAATTTGGAGCGATGGCTGGATGACTTTAATGTAAAGAAATTTCAATTAGTTCAGTGGGGCATTTTGCAACCCATTCTTCAATACCTCGTCGGTTACTGAATCATGGAGTGGTAGCTAGTATTAGATTTTACATTTTCATTTATATGCATTCCTAAAATATTTTCCAATTCGTTTATGGTCTTTGTTATGATTATTTGTATTTCCTATTTAGGTTTTTTAAATGCACTGATTCTAGCTGAATTTGATCAATTACAGATTCAAAAAAGAATCCTGGTTCTATCAATCCAGGAGCAAATCAAGGGCCGGGCCCTGGAAGTCAAGAGGGTGTCGGTCATGGGGGGCCCCAAGGCGGACCCGATCCCATGATGGCGCTCCAGACAATGACAAGCCAGCAGCAGCAACAACAGGCTCCCCTTCCAATGGGCGGAGGTTCTATGGGAGGTGGGAGTGTTATGGCTCCTGGGGGTGTTATTGGTCCTGGAGGTCCTATGGGTCCTGGGGGCCCGATGACTGGAGGACAAATGGGTCTTGGAGGCCCTATGGGAGGGGGTCCCATGACTGGTGGCTCTATGGGCGGCGTTCCCATGGGTCCAGGACAAATGAGAAGTGGCCAATTGGGAGGTCCGTCTGAAATGATGCAGGCGCAACCTCAACAACCAAACAATCCCCAACAACCAAATAGTTCCAGCGGACTTAACCCAATGGCAATGCAGACGCCACGTCCCATGATGATCAGTCAAGGTGGCGGATCCATAAATCCAATGATGATGAATCAGCAAATGGGAAGTAACGTACGTTCGTCACAACCCGCAAATATTGTTGGACCTGGTATTGGCACCACAAGCCAGGGCATGGTCGTTATGGGTGGGGCCCCGCAAGCCAAGATGCAGAGACCACAAATAGCCCCTCAACAACCACAGAATACCATGGTAAGTATTTAGAATAAATCATGCGCCATTAAAATCAACGAATTGTTAAAATGCAGTTCGCAAACGTAACCTGACAAGAACTGCGACACCTCAATGGTTAATTTCTTTTTTGTTTAGGAATTTATCTGTGCCACATAATGCTCTTTTTATGTTTCACCTTCTACATCATCTAAACGTAAATATTTACACAGAATATCGTGTTATTGGGGGGATTATTAAAAGGGATGCTTTTTAATCTGGGATATACCCCAAAGCGTTTTGGCTAATGGTAGGTAGGTTTGTTATGTTGACAGTAGTGCACCATGATTGAATATCGCGTCCTAGCCTTATTTCGGATCCACAAACGCTATCAAGAGATTGGTCTTAAGCGTCTAAGCATTAAGAGCAGTTAATACCAGTTTCTTCTAATGCATTGCCATGGTAACGATAAACATGCGACCACCGTTGGTTAGAATTTCTGCGTTGGCAAATGGTGACCATGGCATATGTTTACCATGCTGTATCACGGGTTTGTTGGAGAAGTGCCAGATAAGTCCAGCAAGGTCTACCCTGTGTGGACCTTCTAAATAAGGTAGGTCCTCGATGCTATATCGAAGAGATGATTTCAAGAAATTGCTCACGCGATCAAAGTAGCTACTGTTATGAAAGGAGTATGCGTTCCTGAATAATTCCTGAATCCTTGTAAAACCACTTGTCAATTTCAGGAACAGTATTCAATCTCTAGTCATAGGCTGTGCTTAATGGTTACAAACGCCTGACTCCAGTAATCTAATTTTGTTATCAATATAACATACTAAAAAAATTGTTTTCGTGTACTGTTGACAGGTCACAGGTCAGGGTCCAGTACAGTCTCCCATGGGCGGCTCGCTATCCAAGTAAGTTCTACAACTGCCCAGCTATTATCTAGCTATACTATATAGTTCTGACAATTGAACGGGTGTAATTGCTCTCTGTAGATTCTGATACATCTTAGAAGACAGAAACAGTGTCATGTATCTCTACATATAGTCTTATATTAACAGATAATTAAAAAGTGATCATTTATCATCTATTGTATCGGCTAATGTGTGTTGTTTCAACAATTTTTTTTCGAAGTGTACATGTCGACACATACTCCACTGAAGCTTAACCATTACGCTAACAGTTATTGTTGTGTTTCTATCGCGTTATTAACTCTTTGGTACTTTGTATTACAGCCAAATGACAGGATCATCACCAGCTGCTTATGCGCATTCGCCGTCGCCGGTTGGGGTCGGAAGCCAGGGTGGCTACCTCCGAGCGGGGCAGGTCGGTGCTCCTTCACCAGGATCCGCTCTTAATGCCCCTATTGGCTCGGTGGCTTCGCCTGCCGGCTCGCATTCTCAACAGCATCCACAACAGCAACAACAGCAGCAATCGCAGCAACAACATGGTCCTGGAAGCCATGGTCTGGTTGGATCTGCAGGAGGTGTCCCCGGTCGCAGCGCCGCCGAGGAACAGGTCTATCTCGATAAACTCAAACAACTGAGTAAGTACATCGAGCCCTTACGCCGAATGATTGCGCGCATCGATAAGGACGAAGATCGCCAGAAGGATTTAATACGGATGAGATCACTGCTAGACATCCTGTCGGACAGCAGTCGCCGATGCCCAATGGAGGTTCTTCTGAAGTGCGAAGGCGTCCTCGAAAAGCTCGACCTGGGTCCGTCAGTACCTCGAGATCACATCGGCCATGTGCCATCGGTAACCTCGATGGCTCGGCTACAAAACGATAATCTTTGGCAGCCATTACTAGACGCGATCAACGCGAACATCAAGAGTCCTATGTTCAATCATACTTTACAGCGGGTTTTCGGCCCACCAATTACGATGCTGACCGGAGCAGCATATTTACGTTCAGCCCCTTCGCCACCATCGTCTCCGCCGGTGAAGCGACGTCGTGACGACATGGTCGAGATTCCGGATGTGCTTCAGGGCGAAATCGCCCATTTAGATCAGAGATTTAAGGTGCAGCTTGATCCGGTTCAGCATAGCGGGTGTCGCACTGTAAATCTCATTTGTCAACTAGGTAAGCTAGTAGAATTGGTATCGAAAATTACGCAAACATATATCATAGAATATTCGTTTACACCGAAATTGCGCGGGGCTTGTAAATGCTTGTTGAATGATGTGACTAAAAAGAAAGCTTTGTCTCCAGTTTCGCCAATTTTATTACTATGATTATAGTGTGCCAATTAATCTTCAGTGGTTTGTGGCAAGCCCTTTTCTCGACCCTCCTTAGATATAACGTGCACTTGAATCGCTGATATCCTCCCCAGTCGAGACTTGTCTGGATCAGCGCAATTCACACTAATTTATTTTCTCTGGTTCCGGCGACTTATGCTGTTTGGCTGTAATACAGACGACAAGACGCTACCATGTGTCCCCCCGATCTCCGTTGCCGTCCCCGAAAATTATCCAGATCATCCACCGCGCTGCAATGCCAACCGGGCTCAATACGCAAGCACATCATTCCTGTCCGATATATTGGATTCTCTTAGTTTGCACCTGAATAAGATGCCATCGCAGTACTCAATCACGTCACTACTCGACACGTGGGAAATGTGCGTTCGACAGATCTGCAGCAGTGGAAACAGCAGCAGCAACAGCAGTACAAACCAAGTTACGAGACAGCAGCAAGCGATCTCCTCTTGAATATAGTGAACTTGCAGGAAATGACTTATTTTGCATGAAAAAAAAGTATCGGTATCGTGCGACTTATACTCGGCACGACGAGAGGAATAATGTTCACATTACTACAAAGCGACCTATGAGTTACATAAGAAGTGATGTGATATGGTACAATCAAATGCGTTGCGAAATGAGGTTCTTAGACGATGGCTGGACATTGAAAGGAAGCTGTCTGGTAAAGTGAAGTGGCCTTTTTCATAGGCGTTCCCGATCGGCAACAATGAGTCTAGGAGACATACTGCCTAAAGCTAATCCATCGAGCAGTTAATTTCGTATTCAGTATTAAAAATTTGGAGGGTATTCAAAACAGTGACGAGTCCCACATTCGAATTGTTGCCGAGTTCACAACATGACTTCGACATGACTTTTACTCGTGTACAAAATATGTATATATACCGTTGAAACCAATGAAACCCTATCCAGTAGTTGAAACAGGACAACGTTTATCCTCAGAGCTTGAAAGCTGTTTGTGGGATCATATAATACTAATAGCACCTAACACAACCACTATGAACGTTTCTGACCTGTAAAGTTATGTATAATTGATATCTTTTTCATTTCTCATGGTGCTCCTTAATAATAGCTATGCGCCCAAAACCATTGTACAGGCGTTTTTACGTAGAGACAGGCACGAAAAATCGTAAAAAATAACTCTTTTTTATTCATGCAGATTGTGTAGTTCGTGTCGTCGGCGGGACTCGAAGCAGCAGTCACTGGCTTTTTTCGGTCAGAGGCACTCTTGTGTATATATCTGTGATTATTAGTTTTAGTTTACCTTAATTGTTTCGTCTATAGTAGCGTTGATCGCCATCACCCAGTTCAATTAAGGTAACCACAAAGCTAGAATAACGCGTCGTCCTTTCTCGTTCCGGCACGCTGACGAAAATCTTTTTCAGCCTTTGTCGCGTAGCTCATTTTGTTGAGCGAATCCAGCCGCCATTGCCATCGGCCAACATATACATTCTATCATCTCACAACGTGAGAGTAAAATTACCACAAATTAGCGTTTGTGCCTTCTGAGCAGATTTGGAGTGATAGACCGCCACGAACTCCTGGCTCTCGGCATTCATTAGGTTACTGTCGCAAGTGTGCCATGAAAACGATGTTCCAACCGCGAGTGTAGAACAGCATAAACCGTACCGTCCACATCGGAGTTATGCGTAGTGGGCGCGTCAGTGCAGAAGCTACATTCGCTCCCTGATCGTAGGCGTTGAATCTACTATTTCTAGGTTGACTGCTGGTACGGTCCGTAATATGTTCAGGCTTCGAGCCGAAACAACGACGCCACCGAGTCCAGCTGCACGATGGCCCGAAGATCGTTTTCCATAAAATTAAGCAAACAATATATATAGTGAGCGTATATGGATTTTTAATGGTAATATAGAAATCGCACCTAAGTACAAGCTAGCACAGCGTACATAGCTTAAGTTACGCACTTCGCGCAAAAACACTAATAGCATCATAATAGTGATTAAGAAACACTCTTTTTTTCTCTCTCTCGATTGCGACACTTCAGTTCCTCACTTCGTGATTTTCAGATGCGGGGACAGAAGTCGATATTCTTAAGCTGTGCAGAACGACTATGTTAGAGCAGGAATGGGACAGAATCGGCGTAAAGCGGTGCCCTCGCATTCGCTGCTGCTTCTAGCGAACAGGCAACACATCAAGAGTGGTTATCTTTATAAAAATACCAATCTAACTAAAATATACTGAGAGTTAAAATGAGCTCAAGAGGCGGCTGACAATAAACTACAGACGATACCAAGATGAACCTTAACACGAGTTAATATATGCTTAAAAAAAGGTTTTGTATTCATTAATCTATTTAATTAGATTGCCAGTGGGCTATAGTTGTTGATGGTTAATTGGGGGGCTCAAATTTAAAATTCGATCAAACGGTAAAGATGATAAAATTAGTCGACTATATTAGCTATTGTCATTTTTCAGGTAAACCAAAAGCGCCAAAAACAAAACGAGCTATATCTGTCTATCAGTGATGTTTGCTTTGAGTGTTTTCAGTGATGGAAACTTTGTTTTGAAAAAGACATCTAATGACCCCGAAGGGTTTAACGACGATGCACAAAGCTACGATATGTATTTCTCATCTAACATTGTACACTCAATCATTTCTAACAGCCTTTTCCATGGGATGCTGGTTCTATAAGCAGAACTGCGTGAACAGCGATGAACTGTACGGCATCTGAACGTTTCCGACTCTGTTCGCCGATTCAATTGAACCTTTATCCAAGGAGACAAACGTGCATATGAGGGGTCAACAGTATTACTTTTGTTATGACGCCAATAGTATCATATTTTTATGAACAAGCCAAATCAGTTATACCGGACCTAGTAAACCAGTGCGTTCCGTAAGTTGAGGAGTGATAGATTACAGAGCACATAACTTGTCTTCGTCGTGTCGTGCAGAGTTATAGACGCAGTATGGGGCATGGTGTTGGAAGAGGCTCATCATGGAGGTCGTTTTGCCTGAGTATATCGGTAAATATTACCTTTTCTAAATGATGGTTATGTTCAATAAAGTTGACTTTTTTGTCCGACTCCTCAACTGTCATATTTATCAAAAATGAACAATTTAATTCTTAAATCACTGTATGAATAAGAGAACTAATAGTCATGTTAGATAGCTGACAAAAGCAATTACTATCCTCCAGAGCACCTACAAATTAAAGCAAAAATCAAAAGTAGTTACTGCCCGCTCTCGCAACATTTTTTTCATTAATTTTCAAAACAAATTTCCTTTTTTGCCATAATTATTCTATTATCAAATTCGGTCTGATCGTAGACATCATTAAATAATTTTCACAGCAAATAAAGTTTCTTTAAGAGATTTAAATACTTCCATTTACTGACACATTGACGCATGATGATATGGAGGATGAGTAGGAGTCTAACTTCAGCCGACTCAGCCCCACAGCTCTGTCGGAAGCTCCGAGTCGCCCGCACATGGGTAGAATACTGTTTGCTGGCATAGAAAAAAGCCACATGAATGCATCCATTCGCTTGTTGATGTTGGGGCCCGTCCGATCAACTCCGGTCCAGAGTAAGTCAGATAGCTCCATCATCTCATCGGTCACTGTGCTAAAACATCTCTCAACTCGGGGGCACAGTGAATGCTCAGTGTCAGTGGATCGATAAAGTGAAATGTGCGCTGTGGGAAAAACGTTGCCTTTTTGATTGCGCCAAAATTTGTTCGGCTTTCGACAATCTGTTGGTGTACGTAAATCATGTTTTATTTAACTCTGTTTGAAGTTATCTTTTACGTGGGTGTATAAGTCTGTATTTATCTCTGCGCGTGTAACAGGCTACTTTAGTTGAAACAGAAGTAGCTGAATTTCTAAGATTTTTAAGTAGCTTTGCATTCCCAATTTCTAAAACGTAAAGAAAGGTTTCTAACGTTTCTAATCATACGTATTTAGATCTAAACGTTCTTTTTTTGTAATAACTAGTTAACATCGAAACCGTTCTTGTCTCTTTGTTGGTCATATTTTACTGTTTTACTTTACTAATTGAATAAAGTATGGGCCTATGCTAAATAACTAAAAGTCTACTGAGTGGGTCGTGTAGAACTGTAGTTCTTATAATTGTTGTACACTTATAGGTTTATCTGTTAATTAGTTCTTAAGGCACATTTATTTTGTGTGTACATTTGGCGAACATCGCTTCTTTTCATCGATTATAGGCGCAGTTTGGTCGAATATTGTTTTTTTCAGGTTTCAAAGCGCTTAAACAAGCCTGTTAACTCTTATTTCGCTAAAATATACACACACACTGGCATGTATAAACTACAGGAGACCTCCAAGCGCATATGCCTGGTCGCGGCAGATGTGATTACTTACCTCTATGGTACTTCTACAGGCATTACAAGCCAAAGCTTATCCGCTCAGGAGGATCGTTCAGAGGAGCTTGTTTTTAGCTGAAAACGATATAAACGAGCATGAGTGCCGAAGACGACGACCCCAGCTTGTGGAGAACACCGGCTTTCCGGCAAAGCATCCACTCAAAAATGTAAGTAATTTACCTTCTATTCTAAGATTCTACATGAACTAAAGTTGCAGGTGTATTCTTATTTCATCTATTGTTTTCAATTTCCTTTGTAGCTTTTAACACGACAGACTTACTAAATAAAAAATAAAAAACTGACTGTTATGCTAGGTTTACTCTATAATTTGTATAAGGAAAATCTTTTTCATCAGTTTTCTCAAGAATTTTAACACGGTGAGCGCTACCATAAAAAGATATCTTTGAATAGAATAAACGACAAAAACTGTGATTTAAATCTTTATGGTTATTGTAGTGAAGAGACAATTAGGGCATCGCCCAACACTCAATGCAACGACGCGGCCGAAATGGAAGATCACGCCTTCAGTACCGCCACAACAAAGGTATATAGAAGTTTCGAAATGTTCTATTGAACGGTCCGTCAAATGTAGTTTCTCAATATTATGGTATTAAAATTAAGTAGCGTTTAAACATATTTTAGTTGAACGTCACTTCATAGAACGTTTTATGAGCTTCGTTTAATTTGTCGAATAAACATATAACTTTGCAAGGCATTAACCAACTAGTGGCATAAATCACATATTATTATTACATACATCTTCACTTTTTATCGTTTGTCATTGCTTACAGGATCAGTACTTGTCAATGGTGGCCTATCTCATGGATTATATTAGTAAGTAGTATGAAGCTTACCACTCCACCCTTGTTATTACGATAGAAGGATGTTCGCCATGCTTCGGAAGGGTCTTGACTATTGCATAGTATTATAGCTAGAACATAAGGCAATCCGGTAAAGCAATTAATGCACGGGTTTTCATTAATCAAAAAAATGTATCGGTGTGTACTGATATTTTGTGAGCACTTACATTACGACGTTAACGTTCTTGTTTTTCGAATTTATGCAACAGGAGGTGATTCGGAAAGAAGGAGTGCTCCAACAAATGAAAATTTATGGAAAACACCTGCTCTTCGAGAAAATGTCCGCGCAAAAATGTAAGCGATATTGCAAATGCAAAAGAAGCTTTTAAAAGTTTAAGTAAATCGTACAAAGCGTTGATTCGTTTCCGTTTCTCAATGAGAGTTCAGAAATCCTAACTAGGTCGCAATAAAGTGTACTCTTGTAACGACTCGAGGCCAGTCCGTAACTTAATTATTAACATAGTTATCATAGCTTCGAGCTGCTAAGCCGCTTACAGTATTCGTCATTATCGAATAAAATAACTAGAAACTAATTAAAATTTGGGCACAAATAATAAAAGCAAAAAGTGCTAAGGATGCTTATAGTATAATTATTGCACTTGGAGCTGAAGCCGTGGTAACTTAGCGGATTGCCATCCTGCTGACTGGACTCACAACTCCGCGAAAACTAACAGATAAACTTTTTGCGCTCGACTTATATTATTCTGACCTCGTAAATTTTGCTGGCTCTTTACGATCAGCTCTTATTAAATTTAGCGCTATGACTAACTGCTGTTCCAGAGAGTGGGCCATAAGAAATTCTCCCAGCCAGTCATACGAGAATGCTGTTGAAATGGAGAATCAAGCATTCATGCGATCGTCGACGAGGGTATGGACTGTTAAGCACACGACATGAAGGGACCCAATATCGAACGAATTTATTATAACCAAGACATACATTTTCTCACTAAATAGTTCGTTATATGTTGACTAAGTATCTCTAAAATGGCTTTTAATCATAAATCTTAACTCTAGCATAGTTTATATGCTACCACTCTTTATCTTTTAACTGCCTGATCATTCGTTCCGTTCTGCTTACAGGAGCAGTATCTGTCGTATGTGTCTAGGATAACAAAGCATATTCGTAAGTGACAGATTTCGTGATTAGGGTAGTCTTGAGAGACTATTGTTTTCAAGAGTATTGAGAGACTACAGTTGGCTGTATATATCGGAAGAAATTAGCCAGACACGAAAATTGTGCTTTTCATTATGTAAAGTCGTCTATGACAAATAGTAATACAAAGCGAACGTAAAAAGTGATATAACGTTCAGGTAAAATGCAAAACAAATCTGAAGACAAGAGCTTCATTTCCCAGTCATATGTCTCCCTATAGTTAGATGGTTCTTCAATGCCTATTTTAGGGGGCGATACGGATGAGATCAGCGACCTCATATTACGTGAATTGGAACAAATAAGCTCGTCGACGAATGGTGATCGTTGGAAGACTCCGAACTTCAGGCGGTTAATTTGCTCGAAAATGTAATTGATTTTTGCACCTTGTCATTATATCTTGTTATTATTATTATTTTTACGAAATAACAACGTAAATAACTTTAGTCCGCATTGCCGAACGGCCTGTCAAAATGTATTTGAACTTCCATGCGCTTCGAAGACATCCATCTTTGCAGGGAACATTTCTGCGGTTCCCGATTAGTGATCTGGCTAGCTTGAGCCAAATCAGGTTTTTTAACAATAGCTTCGGCAGAATTTCGAAAAAAAAAGTGAGTTCTATGTTTAATGGTGCTTCTCTGCTCTCGCTATTTGCAGAGACGAAGCAATTAGGAACTCACCAAATCAGCATCGACGAACAGCGGCTGATATGGAAAATACGCTGATAAGCCGGGCAAAGTCAAAGGTAGGAATGAAAACCAACGAGAAACATCTCTGACATGATATGAGAGAATTATGTTTGGCTTAAAATCATGCCCAGTTGTTTTGGAGCTATAAGTAGGATTTTTCTTTACTGCTTTGTATTTGTTGTTTTCCACTGTTTTACTGAGCACGTTTATATCGAAACTGTAAGAATTTATTTGTGATTACAAAAACGTACGCCATATAAAGACCGAAGGACTTTATTGATCCTCTCTCGTGCAACCGTATTATGAAAGAGGTATGGCAGGCAGCTGGCGGTGATTAGTGTGTATTCTATCCTGTATTAAGCAACCAATTTTGTGTGTCGATTGCGTATACTTCCAGGAAGAATATTTGTCATTTGTGGCTCGCCTTGTAATTCGCATGACAGGTAGGTAAAGAGCCAGCTGGACTGCTCGAAATCGTTCCTTTAGGCGTCCCTTTAATGCTGCACGATATTGCACCTTCTATGCATATCGTGCATAAACTGTTTTGTGAAATGTGTATTCAGACTCAATTGTCGTTACGGTAAGTTGTCTTATTTAATTCTGATAACATTTACCTCACGTGCGCGATTGGACAGGTTCTTCTACTAATGCCGACTCGGTTAGCTTCGAACATGGAACTGGACGAGCTGATTTAGGAAGCACTGGCCGCGTAGGACCTCCAGGGGCAACTTGATCTTATGATATCTATCTATAGAAACTATAATCAGATATAGGATCTCTATCGATTTAGCTACTGACCGCCGGAAAATAATTTGCTCTTTGACAACCGTGCAGGTTCCATTCTCTAATCTACGCTAAGGGCTCAGAGAGTCAACAACCGGAAGCAAATCAAAATACTCTCTGTGACCCTTCAAGGGAAAATAAATGTATGCAGTTATTGGAACTGCAGCGTTTTATATAATAATATATCAAGACAGCTGTATTGACGCAAGTCTAGAGGTAGAGGCCTATGCAAAACAGTAGCACGGTACTACTACATCGACTAATTCCGCAAGTGTTATCTCGCTTGATCGTATCTATACATTTCATCTATTTAAACCGAATATAATATGTATACCTTTGGCCAGATAACAGTCAGGCGACGCATGCTGTTGTTGCAGATATTTCACATAATGTGACGTAGTTACGTTTCCACTTTAAGTAATTGCTAACATCTTACGGGCTCTGTTTACATAAACCTACCATGTCTCTATGCATTTAGCATAGCGCGTTCAGAGCACAGGTGCCGTGTAGAAAGAGATTAAACAGGTGGTGACAAAATATATAGCTGTTCATTACGATAGGTAGAGACCGCAATTTCAATGTTGACGATGGAACAAATCCCCATTCTGCGGTTTGTTATTTAGTGTTATCGAGAACTTCTTAGTACCTAAAAAAGTTCTGCAAAGGCCGTTCTGTATAGTGCTCCCTCTGTTTATTCTCTGGGACAATTGTTTCCGTATCGGTTATAACGGTTTGCTTTTAATAGTGCAATGAACGAAGCACACTTGTGTCACACGGTACACAATTATAAATCTAAAATCTCGTTACAGCGAGTTCATGCTAAAATCGACAACTCTTGGATGAACGCTGACAAAAATCATGCAGTTGCTGTTTTATGCTTCTAAAATCTCCATCCCTACAGATCACGGTAATACGACTTTCTTCACTATCAAAGCAACCCAATGTGAAACTTTAATTATCTTCTAGATCTTTGGTAAACGAGTTACCGTTCCTGAAAGAGCAGTAGTTCTGTAGGTAAAGCAGGATGCCTGCGAACCTTGTTGAAAGAAATGATGCCGGGGAGTGTACTGATAGAAGGAAGTGACCTGTGTTGAGCCCTCTTCTGATACGCCAAAAAAATCTTAAAACGTACCGGTAGGTTTTTCTGTCACCAAACCTCTAGAAAGCTAAAAAATGGCGATTGTATCTATTACGCTAATGCGGACCGATAGAATTAAGCGTTGCACTTAGCGTGTCCACCGTGTAATAAGGTGAATGTAAATACCTGTAACTAATATATATATACATTGTACTATTTACAATAAATTAGTTTATATCTTTTCTACCCGACTCGTCTTGCTAAGTTACGTTACTTTTCATTTTTCATGTGCTTTGCCATCCAAGAGCTTCACCGAAAAATGGCACGCTTTATATAACATGGCGGGCATAATAAATAACACTCTAAATCCAAAACATCCTGTGCATCCTTAGATTTTAGTGTCTAGTTCTGTACGCATCGTTCGTACTAGATGTCTTATTGCCTAAATAAAAACACTTTTACCTCTATTAATAACAACAGGAGACATCCGTCCATTCAATTACTTTTTTCTACAAGCAGTCCTTTATGCTCACCAACAGGTGAACGCAAAATGTTTGTGGCTTCACAAAACAGAGTACATTCTCGCTCCCGTCCTCTTTTGCTTGCTATTTTTGGAAGTGTTTCCTGATCGTTACGAGAGTTAAACTTCGTGAAGTTAATTTATAGGGAGCGCTTCATTTTCGCATCAGTTTTCTGTTGTTCGTGAATTATCTGTATATTTCGCACGAAATATCCTCATAATGTTTTCTAAGGGAGATTAAATATCCGTTTCTCTACCGTCATATCGGCTATTGTGGCACTTCGCTTTGTCAGTCTACTTTTTTTTTTAATTTAAATAAGCATGGTGCTAATTTCTTGGTTTCTGATTAGTTTTCCATTTAAGAGAGATAACTTGCTTTTAGTAATCGATTGAATCACTGAACAGTCCCCGGTTACTTGTAAAATGTACTGGTCTCTTGTAAAATACGGCTTTTAAGAATGGTGAGACGTCTTAGCTAGCTAGATCTATATGCGGTGTACCCTGTAGTGAGGCACCAATTTATAAGCTGGGTTACGTCTTATTTTATTGTTTATGCATATGTTAGTATTTTATTAAGGTAGCGTTTTAACCGGTAGAAGAGTTCAATAAAGGTACGATGAAAGGCATGAAAGGTAAAGACAAAACGTGAAAAAAAAAAGAAATTATAACTGTTATTTTGAGACGGTAAGCACAGACATAGCTTTGCCTACAGGTAAACGCCAAACACTTTAATTAGCAATTTGTTAACTAAAAACTTTTCAAGCAAAATGTATTGTTTCAAAACTGGGAAGCATACGATAGTTTAAGTCATGAACACCTGGCATAGCGCGAATCAGAGGGTATCTTCGCAGAGGGAGGGGAGTACATCTAATTCGAACTGGTTTTGATGTATTTTATAACTCGTAATCCTATTCAAGTTCGATGTAGAGCATAACAAGGATTTCTTTCTTATATGAATTAAAGAAGGATAGTTTTACATTTTCAAGCACACATTGTGTCAGGATGCATGGGCCTTATGCAAATAATCGTTACTTTCGTAGAAAAGAACTGAAAGAGCCTTTTGGACCCAGGTTCCTCTTCTTTGGCCCATAGCCATTGCATAATACGGAGGTTTTATAGGCTTTTTTTTTTTAGCTACGATCACATACACGTGATATTAATTTTTTGCGGTTTTCACAACTAAATAGTTATTTTAGCCCAATGGCCAGAGTGTTAAGCCACCAGTGTAACAATATAACGGTGTTTTTACTTACGATTAACAGAAGAAATTGCATAAGTTGAACTCGTACTCGAGAATGGGCTTATCTAAAAAAAGTTAAATTACGAGGCAAAGACTGATGTTAGGCTAGCCTACAGCTAAGGCTTTTACCACTATGTTAAAAACATGTAACCACTAAAGAGATGTCAATTTCATAAACTTCGTTTGTGTACATGTACGCAACTAAATATTCAAATTCTCTATATCCTAGATGTTTCGAGTATTCTGTATCGTCGTTGCAGATGGCTGGTTCTCCTCGCAAAACAAAGTTTATGCCCAACTTCGAACTTAGATTACAACGTGTCCCTAAGGTTAGCAGGCAAAAACGTTACCCACTAAGTTATCACGGGTATAGGGCTTTTACCTAGCTGCAGTGTTCGGTTGCATCGATCGATGGTTGCCCCGTGAGCTTCTAGGTCGCTGAATCTCGTGCAACTCTACGATACGGCTTCCCTGCATAGTTTCGGTTTTTCCACGAAAACTGTCGTGCTTTAAATTTAGCAAGACACTGATGAGTAATGTTTTTAAACCTGGCACCCACATTGTAGCACAAATATCCTGGATTGCCTCACCAATTTTTTCTATTTCGGCAAAAAGCAAATGAAACTAGGCCCTGAAAGTACGTTTTTTTTTAACAGAATTACCTATTCTTTGAACCTGAACCGAAAGTACAATTCAGTTAAGTGCGCAATGAAGTTATGAAGGCATTTATAGAAAAGGCATAGTATTGTTAAGTAATGGACAGAAGAAAACAGAAAGGTACCGGGCAAGAAAGCTTTTCATTTATCATCCTACCATTACGCGTATCCTGTAGAGTACAATGTACAAGTAACAGTACAGTGTAAAAGCGACCTGATGTGTCCAACACAAAAGTACTTCGTAATAGTAGAATCGGTACAAAACGACTTTCCCGTTTGAAGTTGGCGATAATTAAACTATGTGGTAGGTTTGATTGGCCTAATATGATAATGTACCTAACATTTCAAAGCGCCTCTTAATATCGCAGAAAGGTTCAATTTTCCTGCACTGAACAGACAAGACGAAACTATGTATAAAAAGATATTATTACTTAATGGAGTTTTATGTATTGTACTAGATTTCTGTTTGACTGCTAGCTTTTCCGACATGAAACAAAGTTTTGAGCCTAGGCCACCACGTGTTCTAAGATTCAGTAAACCAATGCGTTACCACTTCATTATCGCAGAGACGCAATTTACCTTAACTCCACGATTAACTAAAAACATATGTGAGCGCCTGTTCCGGAAAGAGTTGCTGCTACAGGCCCTGACGAATTGTTAGTAAATTTTGATTGGCAACAGCGACTTTATTCAACAGTTGATAAGAACTTGACATATGACTTCAGTAGCCGTATATGTAACCTAGTGAAACCCACAACATAGCATTTTATTTTGATCTATTCGAAATTCCGGTTTAGACAGATTAGTTCAATTGTTTCTAGCTAGCCACCAACAGCTTGTTTTCTCAGTGAACTTTGTTCTCTTGATATGGTAAGAAGTTTATCTGCTAGAAACTGGGTCTAAATTAACTGTCATTTATTCCCCCGCTTTTGTGGTCTAGCAATTTCCATCAAGGTACATCATCAATTTAATAATAATCATAATGAAGTTAATATATTTTGTTCATGCCGGAATGGGGTTTTTAGTTCCCTTTCATATCATTATCACTCATTTTTAAGTTGGTTTATAAATGGCAGTATTATTAAGACGACGAACCTGATCATCTGCTAATTAGGCAGCCATCTATGATAATTGGCTTTGTAGGCATCCGGATTCTAGCGGATACACGGTGTCTATGGGCACCTTAGTGGCCGTCCGGTGCGTATCTTAATCATGTTTCGCGGATTTATTCCAATTCTGTGGGAAAAGCTACTCTATTGGGAATCATATAGATTCCCAACAGGCCAATGTCTTCGTGCTATATAGATAATTCAGTCGTCTTTAAGTAATGTAAGTGGGTCATCTTTAAGAATGTTTAATGCTTAATTTAAGTATCAAGAAATACAATTAGTGCTGATGGGACGGTCGTTTCTTACCCGCAAGCTCTTTTGACGTGACGTTTCGATTGTGTTAATCATTTTCTTAACTTACGCCCAAAATATTACGATTATTATTATGCCATCTCGTCTTCGAGCTAGGTGCTTGCCCTAGCAGATACTTCTGTAGATCCTTTCCTAAGCCCACACGTCCTGTTATGGTTTGGGAAAATCTCTCAGCATTTAAATGTGTGTGAAGTAACTGGGCTTATTTGTTGGATACTTAACGTCCGCTCGCAAATCAAGTATTTTCAATGAATACGAAATTCTTATTAGTGTATAGTTACATAAGCTTCAATTTGATTGTTCGATGCATAAAGCCATGTTTACAGCAAGAATAAATCAAACTCTCTCTAATCCCCACTGTCAGCAGCCTTTTGGCCGCTGCAGGCCCAATCACCAAACTACGTAACGAATATCCAGAATTTGTAACGCAGATATGTTCCTTACTATTCTATAAACGTCGCATAGAAAAATTCAAAGTGACTAGGATTTATTAGACATTATTCAAAATAACTTCGTACTATAATAAACTATAAAAAAACTATGAATGTATAAAACAATAGGTAGACGCTGACTTTGTTATATTATATATGCTTCCATGAAACTCCGGTTTTTAATTTTCTATTAATATTTGGCATTTGAATGTTTGAATATAATACATATGAATTTATTTTAAATATATAAAATAATGCGTATATTAACATTATAACAAAATTAAATCAGTGAAATATGCTCCTTTGCGCTTATAACAATAATAACAATCAAACACAATAAATATAACCAAGTATACATTATTAATTTGTTAGGCCACGTGATATATTAAAATAGTACGGGCTTCAAGTTTTCCTATTCAATGTCTTCCCCAAGTGATTCATTTTCTATTCGCCTTCATTTATCACTGTAAAGTTAATTGAAGAACTTGAGGTGGTACTACGTAAATAGTGTTGGGTCACTAATAGAAATATATTAGGCCGGGCCGATTGTTTAAGGTACATACCAGATGCGCGCTGCAACGCGTCTTTACAGCTGGCGATCGATAGAGTGAAGAATATTGCTAATTTTACGTTCTTGAGCTTGTCAAGCGTGGTGTTCGCAAGAACCGGAAGACTTGTATACTAGCCGAAAGCTGTTACTGCCTCTCGACCATGGTCCCACCTTTTTGGGCCTGTGTAGTAATACTAAGCAAAAAGCACATTGAGAAATTGACCTTTTTTTGCTGTCCGAGATACTTCTTGATACTGCTAATTTGAGTTCGTGTTCCTGTGTCTCTGTATGTTTGTCTGTATAGCTGGTATCGCTGCATATCATTTTGCGTTTACGAACGGGCATACGGCTGTTACTTATCTTCGCAATCTTGCAAACGATTGGATTGGACACAGTGACGAGGGCTCCTATAATCCGTAAAAAAAAATTTCTTTCTCCCAAATATTGTGTAATCCGCTAAATAACGCACTAGCTGAAAAACGTTCTAGAGCGTAGCTTCCAGCCAACAAATTCGACTTTAGTGGAAGCCCTTAGAATGAACGGAACGCCTTAAAGGCTATATTGGTATCTCGAATTTGTTGTTACCTGATAGGATTCATTATACAGATGTCTGGCAGTAATGGAAGAAGGTTGGTATACTTATTTAATATGACCGGGTGAAAACGGTAGTGAACATTTGACTTTGCTTGTTGGTTAATCTTGTTAGTATTGGAGTGACTCATCATATTTTCCGCCGACAAAAAAATAGCTGAAAGCGCACTATGTCCTGACCGAATTGCTAGCGGACAGCAAGGACACTTGACATATTGCCAGGGGCGTTCACAAACAAACATAGAGTGAGTTCAGCTTCGCTAAGTCGTAGCAGAAAAGCTCTTGGCCGATTTTTAATCATGCCCCTAACATAGTTGTCTCTGTAGATAACATGATTCTCCCATTGCATGGCGCTGACCTCAGGACAAACGCTGAATAAAAATCCGTGGATGACCTAAGTTATAATTGTAATGTAATAAATGTTGTATGCAGTGGCAATATGGTGGTCTTTAAAATTTCGGGACACGTGAGTGAATAAGGTTCGAAACCCGGCGTCGGCAAACATACACCTTATTTCGTGCTGGGATGATAGACCAAGGCAGTACAGAACGTGAAACTTGAAACTTTTATTAGAAACTGTATATCAACTCATCCGATTAGGATATGTAAAGGATACTTTGAAAGGTGGGCTAAACTTTGTCACTGGGAAGCTTAAATAGATTAACTTTGGCGCCCTGTAAAAGTCTTAAAAATTTGTTTGATTGAGTAATAAGTTTTACCCTATAAATGGTCTTTTTAAACACTAGTGGCAAAGCGGGTTTGGCCAATTTGCCTATTATTAATGGCCACTTAGCATATTTTTCGATTGCTTATAGTATGTATGACTCCCGTCTGGTGTGGACGCAAGTACTACATTGTCAAGCCTCTTGATACAAATTGCAAAGTTTTTAAAAGTTTGTTTGAATAACTCAGTTTCGAAGCAAATACTGTAACAGATCGCCCGGCCAAGTATTAACATTTTGAACGGTGTTAAACGTAACTAGGTCCAAACTGTAACGTCGCCTAACATATAGGTTTAGTACAGCTCTACGTTTTTATTCTGATAGCAGCAGTCAGTATTATGACAATTCTACGATAAAGGATATTTAGGGGCAAAACAATGGGTAACATTATTCAGATATAGAATTTAGAGTGTCATGGCTCATTCAATTCATAAGCCGTAGAGAGAGGAAACGATTTAACGCGCTAGGTCTTTTTTGTAGTTTCTATTGAAAGTCGGCGTTTGGTGTAGACCTATTGATGTTTACGGACATATCGCCCGGTCTCCCGGACCTTTGGTTACAATATTTTCTGCTTTCGCCAGGAAAAAGAGGATTGACGAGAAACTATTAATGGCTGTATAATAAAGAAAAACTTAGATAATAATAATAAATAAAGCTAACAGATGTCTATCAAAATCACAAGGGTTTCATGCAATATACACTGTGTGTAAAGAAACGCCATACTTTCGACTGGAATATCATTCAGCTAAGCAAAAAGTAAGTTTTTTCTTCCTTAGCTGGATGAGAGCGCTGCCTGTTGTTTTAACTTCATCACCTTCTTACAATTAGGAAAATCATTTAGAAATTACTATAGAGAATCGGTTTATTTTGAAAATTTTAGTATAGTATTTATATTCGTTACTGTAAATCATACTTGAGGAGTGTTTTAATCTTGTTCTTGTGATATTGTTCATAAGGGACCATACTTGTATATATATCTTGTTTGGGTGGTAGCACTTGTTTGGGTTCACAAGATCCACGGGTTTTTGGTTAATTCGAAAGGCTTTAACCTGTGTTCTAACCTTCTGAACAGAATAGCAAACAAACGGTCTGACTTTGATAGATATCACTGAATATGTTTAGCTTTCTTAAAAAGTTGTCGTAATCGGCCACTGCCTTTCGCATATACGTGGTTTCACCTAACCGATCACATGTTAAGTGCTGTTCATAAAAAGGTTTACCAATTTCACATAGTTCTCGCAACGTGAACAACAGTCTGACAGCTGTAAGTCGACCATTATGGCGATCTTTTACAGGTCACATATTTAGACAAGGCCCCTTCATTTCAAGCGGCCAGAAGGATACTCATATTCGACATAATACCCGACCTTAGAGTTGCCTTTCAAGGAACTTCATGAAGTCCTCCATGTTGTTTTCTAGCTCCGATTCGATTTTGTCACCAGCGGTAAGTTCTTCGATCCGACGCTCGACGTATTCGAGCTGGCTCAGATTCTAGTCATATATTGTCACCATCAAATCTTCGAGTAAATAGTGACGCCACTGAATCCCCATGCTCTCGAGGCACGCCAGGCATGTGCCGCGAAATCGACGCTTCTGTCTCACTCGTTCGGCCTTAAGATTTCCGATGCGTGTTGCCATCTCGTTGTAGCAGCGAACCATTTCTCACCTTTATTCTGCCTATTTATTAAAAGCTTGTCGAAGACATTGAACTTCTATTGCCTCAGGCCTTGCCGAAAGCTGTCAAGTCAGCTAGTTTGCTCGCCATGTTAACTTTCAGATCACATATGCGCTCATCAGGAACCTTGCGTGTCACTTCGGTCGATTTGGCATTTTGAGTCGTGATTTTGACACACAAAGCAGGACCCTCAGAGACGGCCGTAAAGGGTGAGGAATATCGGGTCGATGCACGTTCTAGAAACGATGGCTGCTGATGCGCTCTCGTGGCTGACGAAATCTTCTCGACAATCGTGTGATATCAAGTTTTGGCAAAACGATTAAGCGTAAACAAATATCTGGCGCGTTTTGTTTCATACTACTATTTTCACTCATCTTCGGCGGCTACTTAGCGGCCTGCGAGGAGGAACTTGTCATGTGGCGCGAATGTTCACGTCTCTTGTGAATAGATATATCAGTATTAGATTAACAACAAAGAAGTTACCTATGTGCGAATCGAACGCACCCTATAACCGGACATCCTTCGACAGCGTAACAAACAAAAGAAATCTGTCAGGATCTGTCTATACGGACCGGAACACTCTCGTCCGAGAAGTCGATTGCGTAAAAGCAACGCTTTAGATAAAAAAAAAAAAAGAAACTTCAGGTAGTTCACTATTAGTCGCTCTACAGGATTCACTGTGATAGTTTTTCCGTTTATACACCCAGCATTTTTCATACTTGCTGCAGGAACGTCCTCTGATAAAACATGTTAAAATTAAACCTAATGGAATAGACTAATAGACCACGAAGGTGAGTCTCAATTACCCATCTAACCATTAGCAAAAAGGCTAGACGTTGTCGGTTAGTTGCCAAACAGAGTCGAAATTTTTGTCACGTGTGTGGGGACCACACACGTGACTATGATGTATGAAGGTAAATCGTAACATGTCGTTTTCGGTAGTAGCTATCTTTATGGAAGGGTTTAGGTGCTTATCAGTGTTTTTGTATTTCATCGGCTTCATACATACCGTATAAGCAGAACAAAGCTCAAGTATATGAAAGATTGGTATCAAGATCAAGAGTGACATGAATAGTTAACTAATAAAAATTTGGGAATAAATAAAAGATTCGTCAGAGATCGAAAAATTCGTTAACATAAGAGTATTGCAGAACCCACAAAGCTTCTCAAATAAGATTGCTAACTGAAATATCTTGGAGACAGTCAAAACATTTTACCCGACCGAAATCGTACTTAATGATGCAGCTGGTTTCTGCAGCTGTGAAGTACCATAAGTATGTACATGACAAATAACTTGGCCGTTCCGTATGATAAGCACAGCATTGTACACAACATCGGGGGTTTTGACAAAGAAATTAATAGTGACTGGCAAGTTCCCAACGCACATGGGGCGAATAGTTTTTCTCATCTAGAAAGAGCTCCAGTTGTTGTTAGAGAAGCCGATGTTTTTTAGTTATTCACTGGCAAGCCAAAGGCAGGCTCAAATGATAAGCCCGCTATAGGCTCACATACGGTGCTCGTGCTCAGTGTAAAGCTGAATTTCAAATGACCTAGATACTGGTATATCCACGAGTCGCATTCGACAAAAAAGTAGTAACTTGTGCGCGCCATCTTGCCATTTGATCAGAATTGGAAAACCGTGATCGTTGTGGCTCTGCAAGGTTACCTGCAACGCGAGGCATATTTCGATTACGTAGTTTTGTCTAGAAGATGTTTTATGGCAAAAAAATATGGAAAAAATTTTTCTCAAAAGTAACATTGGCATCAAAAACCGGTGGTACAATGCGACCGAAACTGTTGTGCTTTATTTTATATTAACCCACACACACGCCCGTTTTATTAAGTACTCTGGGGCCACACAGTTTGCTTAATTTCTCTGTAAAATTAGCGTCAACTTCAAATATCGTGTTTTAGAGATGCTCGAAATCGAGTGGCCCACATAGCTCACTGACCGATCATGTAATATAACACGTTACATTAAGTTATTACAAGTTACATAAAAATTATTACATTCACTTTTATAGAGCGTAACTCTTTTACAGGATGTAGTTTTCAGATAGGCGAAGCTGCGGTGAAAAAATATAGCTATTTATTACGTTTAACAAAAAAAGTTCGATGAAATGCAAAAGACATTAAAGAAGATGACAGAGTGAGGTGAATTGCACTAAATTTTTGGTCGGACTATATCTAAAAATGTATAAAGTCAACGTTCTTCTGCCAGACGACAAGATCCGGCGTGTATTCTTCTTCAGCTGTATGCAAATAATCCATAAGATGTTGCAAGAGCAACATGGCACATGTGGGTTGATTTGAGCTTTTATGTTTGCCTAACTAAAACCTTTTAGGCGTTGTTCATATCGAACATCTGACAAGCGAGAAATTCGTTCATGTGCCACCTATTCCGATCTGGTAGAAACAAATTTATACGGCAAACGATTTGTCACGATGGGTAGTCTCCGCTGCATTCTTTAACGCTTTGATAATAATTTTGGTTGACCGCATCGATGTCGCGCAGCGAAACTTGCCTGAGAACGAAGCCATATGTGTTTCGTAGCTAACATTGTTGTAGTGCATATACTTGTCCTAATAACTTCAAACAAATGCAAATTTAGTTAACGTTCACACAACAGTCCCGTATGTAGTCGTCCCGTTTCTTTGTATACACAACGTTGCTGTTAAGTAACGTTGATGAAGACGACCAACATATTTGAGCATGAAGTCGTACGCAGTGCCGCTAGAGGGACACGGCGTCTAACTCTGATTGTGCGTCTGCTATTGGATATGTTCATTACTCATAATCCTAGTGATCAAATAGGTACTGCCGAAACTGTTTGCGATAAAAGCTTCGTAAGCCTTAGAAAGGAAAATTCTGGGGGAACATTTAAAAGGATACGAACATCGTGGGTACTGTGGTGGTTAGACACATTTCCTAGTCTATTCATAGTTAATAAATAAGTAATAATATGGTTGCTACTTCCTGGGAACGCACATCTTATGAATGTTCTAGATTTGAATTTTTTCGTTCGAAATCCATTGGATTTCATATGAACGTGACAACGTCGTCGTTAAACGTGCAACGCTGACGCGTTAATTTTTGGTACATGACTATATTCCTTGCTGTTATTGAATACTATTGAGTACGTTGAAACTGAACGCCGGTGACCTTTAGCCCAGTCTCGCACCGGGGTTCGCCTATTGTCACATCGCGATGCAACTAATCTGTACGATTTACCTCCACTGGATCACTCTGCAGTTTCTCGTATAATCGATTTATTAGTAATGGGCAATATCGGTGTGTTTCGTAGTGTTTATGCAGATCGCTATTAGATACTAACTTCACACACATTGGACGCCCGTCGCGTATGCCTGTATAGCTAGGCGTATCACGAGCCTGCTTAACGGCAACAGGTGTTTTCTGGTGACGGAGTGACTTTGTCCATCTGTAAGTTCGTATTTAAAACTGCATTTTCCATTGCCATCCGAGGAGACATCGCCGTTAAGCCCTCTATCAGACTTCATACACAAGACCTATGTCTAGTGTGTCTAGGCCCAGATTCTAACCCTGACCAGCACGTGTCTCTGAGATTAGTAGACAAATACATACTCGCTAAGCTACTACGGGGATGCTACAAGAATATTGATAATAACAAAAAAGCTCCTCTTTTTTTCAATGGCTACTTATTATAAGTAGCCATTTGTTGTATGCCTGTGTACAAAAAAAACAGGCCGCATGGCACAAAAGAAAAGTCTTGAGAAATTCTTATTCAATTTTATGTTTATTAATAAACATCAAAGTTAATTAATTAACAATAATATGCTGGTAGCGAGTCTCAAGTTATTTGCAGAACACCGTGAGAGAGTAGTTAACGATGCATTGAAGCTTCGTGAAGGTGTAATTAAATAGTCTTCCCCTTTTTCGATGCTTCTTTTTCTGGTATGTGAATCTCGTTTCGGAGATGTTGGTACGATGTGGATGAAAATATTGTGTTCCCGTGGTCGCATAGTGGTGCTAAATTTGAGGGACAAGTGGTGGGTAGGGTGCGATTTCCGGTGTAGCCGTTTCATGCCGGGAACCAGTCGTGTAATGAAAGGTCTAATGGCAGTATCAAACAGAAAATTCGAACCATCTGGGATATAGAGAATCTGCATATTTAACAACTTACATGCTTGTAGAGTCTCTTTAGCGGATCTCGTTTATGGAGCCACATTGATAGGTGAAAAAGATCACACCAAAACTGAAGTCAATTGTATCTAATATAGTGGCTCGCGTAGCCTTCCGTTTGCGCTACCATCTGGGGCTAGGGAAATTGCTAATACGTGCTCTGTTAAAACGTGTATCCGGAGCGCCACACTCTTTTTATAGATGGTTTACTAGTTTCGTATATAACAAAATATAGTGCAAAATCCCCTCTACCTAAAAAAGTTACCAAATTTTAATAATGTAATTGTGCGAGGCGGACCCTTCGCTGCTCAGTCAATCTTGCCACAGGTCATAAACATACAGCGAAACGTTTCACGCTTTCGCATAAACTTTGAAGAAACATAACTTATGGTGAAGAGCTGGTAGACGTTTTTATCGAATGGCTTTAATGCATAAAAGTGAAATAAGTAGATTATACAATGCATTCGATAATAAACTAAGCGCTAGGATTTCGCTACGTACACATTAAATCAGTGTGACACAAGCTGTATACGAATGAGGACCAAATGTTAAAGATGCGCAAGGATACTTGTTAACCGGTAAACTATCTGAAACGAATAGGGTAGCATTTATTATTTTCAGAAAATATATGGTGCATCTGCTTATCTCGTTTCCGCGATATCTTTTGCTGCTGTTACTTCTGTCAACTATTCCTCTAATACTACTTTTGTTTCTTCTGGTGCAGTTAATATCTCGACGTTAGACGCAATAGCCACCCCTCATTCAAACAAGCGCCGCCTGACCCCAAGCGCAGATCTCTGCAGGGACTCGATTTCGGAATCATGGTTCGCTACTTTAGACACTTCTGGTTTCAGGAAACACAGGGTCGTATCGACACTCTCAGAAATAAACTGCTCCAAGCTCACACAGAAGAAATGGATTCGCGACGACGGCAGGCGGAGCTTATCGAAGATATCGAGTATAACATGAATCGCTTAGATCACGCTCAACGGACCTTATATAAGCTTTTCGGCAAGGGGAATCCTGACCCAAAAAACGAACGAGAATTGGAAAAAATTCTCGAGCGTCTAGAAAAAAACGTCAAAGTACGTCTCCCACCTGTATTCGAATTCATCTGAAGAATCTGCCGATTGCACGAGCCTAATGACTGATTTATCGACCAATTAGGAATCAGCTAAAACCCGTCGGTGTCCTTTATAACTAAACAAACGGTTATAAGTTACCGAAATAAAGATATCATCTTCGTCCCTGTTGCAGCATGCGAAAACGATAAATACACTAACGTATGAGATTGACATAATTACAAAGCTAATACATAATAAATGCCCTTTGGTCAGTTCAACATATGATAATTCTAATATCGAGTAATATTTCAGTAATCGATAATTCTAAACCTTTGAAAAACCTAGCTATGTAGAACGATTCTAGACCAGTTGTGTTTGGTGTAGATGATTAAAACATTGTCAAATGCCAAATATGAGGGCAAAACGCCGATTGAATATAATAACGTGTCATATCTGATATGACCTTATTTTTTTAGGTTTTATTGGTTATATATAGGATTATTTTGCAAGGTTCGTCTCGGTTGTACCTAATGTCGTTGCGAGAAGCCAGTTTACACACATATATAATATGGCACCTACGGCATTTACCAGGACGCTTCACATGGGGATTGGGCATGGACAAACATGGTAACCAACTGGTGCTCCGATAACGAGAAAGCTCCGTTTCAGTAGCTGTCCCGTGGGCGAACACTCTTTGCAGCATGTCGATATCATAATTATCACACTTGAAACCCTCCATAGTTATGCTTAGTAGCAAGTAATTATCCTGTGGTGGTGTTCGACAAAGCCGCAATGTGTGTTAAGGGAAAATTGCATTTGGGTCGTTAGTGTTTACAACAATATTAACAACAATAACGCCATTGCAGAGATTAACTGTCCACTGTTTTTATACCGAATTAACTGTTACCTGATTTGCGATTTGCTTAATTGCTTAAAATCGACGGTCCGCTGTGATAGAAGGCTTCTGAGGGATCTGAGACAAAGGCAGTGTGACTTTTGCGGAACATTGTTTTAAGAGTACCATTTTGGCCCATTTGGGCACACACATTCTCATCTTGGTGTTTAGGTTCGGCACTGAAAAGCTTGTCCTAGAAAAAAAGACCAGTATTCAGGCGCTTGAATTGTAAAGTAGGCTTGCCCTTTCATAATCGCCACGATATATGCGAGGTTATATATGTATATATATATATATATATATATATATATATATATATATGTATAAAAATGCCGGTTTGTGAGTTGTTCGAAAAAAAAGTCAGCCGCCAATGTAAAAATACGACCATTTTGAAATTCCTTTGGGTCTTGCATGGCGGAAATGAGGAAATTTAATTTCATATTTATTGTGTACAAGTCAACCAGTTCAACAAAGCTACAGCCGAATCCAACAGCTTCAACGTTCTAGGTCCCTTGCGCAATTGTTTAACGTGTTCGAGGGACTGCCGAAAACACTATAGACATTCACTATTCTATAATATAACATGTACCTGCGGGCGGAATCAGTTACAGAATTAGCTGTTTCTATAATTAGTAATGCTTCTTTCGGGAATGACGCAGGAATGGTGTTATGAAGTCGCCACTGTACATACTCGTGTCTTCTAACAGAAACTGCTGATGACTGTTCATACGTAATAACGTGCTTCGCAGCGTCATGCCGGTTGAAGTAAGACGGCTTTCTGAGGATCGCTTTTAGAGAGTACAAAAAACTTAATTAGAATAGTTGACGAAATGAAACACAATTTGAGTTCGACTAACGCCGGAGCTTTAGCTTCGTTGACCTGATCAATGCAATGGTAAACATGCAAAAGTGAACTTTTCTTTATATTTGAACATACTACAGGCAAAGCCTTTCAAAGCAGTTACTCAGCTTCGGTGACCCATTATAGTAGTAGAAAAGTTACCTTTTCGCAGCGTGGAGAATATTGTTATACACAAGAAAAAAAAATGATGAAATCCGGCACCGTTAAGTATTTTTGAGCGACTCGTTTTGAGCGAATATATTCTAGGGACCTCTCATGACGGTGAAACAGACCACTGACTATTCTATACCCTCGGCGAACCCTTCGTATTTTGTTCGCTAACTAAATGTACTATTACGTCTCAACGGAAATTTAATTTAGATTCGTCGTCGTCATTAAGTCAGACTTAGGCAGTTTTAATAAAAAAAAAAAAAAAAAGTTAAACTCTATCTACGTCAGCTGATTCTAATGTAGCTCTAGGTTCAACTCCAGCACATGAAACCTAATTCGACCGAGTTAGTTTAGCTCTATAATCCTTTAGACTATTACACCAAGGGACAGAAGGATGAAATTGTAAGGACTGCTTGAAGTAACTTTTAGCTGTACGGCGTTAAATTTTGTATTTACTCATATTTAATAAAACCTAATCAAAATGCGTACAGGCACACGTTTTATACGACACTTTTTTTATACGACAAGCAAAAAGATCGTATTCCTTCTATTATGGTCACAGTAAGATTCGAATCTGGTCAGGTCAGCTTATCTCACGGCCCGCTGAGGATCAACATTGATCTTCGCGTTTAGTTTTCCTGGGTAGTATTTTTAAAGTTTAAAATTCATTAATTAATAAAAATTTAAAATCACTGTCCGCTGTCGCAGAATCCTAGCGGCTTGAACCTAGATTCTGGGTAGGAAGTCGAAAACTCTGCTTCTATAAGCCGTTCACGATGTGCTTTTCTAGAGCTTTTTGCAAAGCCGTATTTGCGTCCCGGATAGCAGGAGTAAAAGTGACATGATGGCACAGTCGTAATAAAACCCTTTGGGACTATCCTTATTATAAAATGACCGCAGAGACAATTTTAATACCTGTAGCAGTCTACTCTAGTACTTATTGCATGGCTGTCTGTGTGAAGATACTTCTACCAGTCGGTTTTTAATACAACAAATGGAATTAGTCTCCTCGAACGGGCTATGAAATGGCTAGTAAGGACAGATGCTGCAACGTTCAGCGTTCCACCTGGGCTCATGGGATGTTATTGTTAGGGTTGTACTCCGTTGAGTTTGCCCTTTGTTGGTAAGCGCTAGCCTTGAGAGAGAACGACTACGACTAAATGAATGGTTCATAAAAGCTAATAGTTGACAAATACCACATCGAGATCAAGGATTCCGCATGTCATCTCTCAGCTAACTAAAAATTATTTTAGGTTGATTTTAGGTATTTAAGGACTGCTTATACGTCGTCAACAGATCTCAACGCCATACCCAATTGAGCTCTACTTTTGTTTTAATTACGTCGCACCCACACCCGCATTTTGCCCGAAAACGATTACTTATGTCGCATCAGTTCTAATTATATCATTCCATTTTATTTATTATTTGTAAGCAGATTCTTCATCATCATCATTATAATTATTACAATTATTTTTTTAGCTTGTTCTAAATAACACCGTTCAGCTTTTTCCTCCGTTTTTTTGTATTATTTTCCATCGGCGGCGGCATCCTGTCTGGTTTTTGTGTATAATTTTACGATACGTCGGTGCCAGAGTATATATCTATGCGTGTGTGTGTACATGCTCACATTTATTATGTGCAGGTTCCATGAAAAAGCTTAGGACATCCTAGCAGAGTTTAAATCGACGTAAGGCAACATAGATCCGGGTAATGTAAGTGGATATATTATAATAACAATGCATACTTGAAAAGCGGCTGACACAACTTAATATCGCGTAACGGGCCAAGGAACGGAACGATGCCTCTCGCAATAGAAATAATAAAAATACATTATTTAAATATAATATGAGAATAAGTTACCATCCCAACGAACGATGAGTAATG